>NW_010205942.1:0-31323 GCF_000695765.1 Mesitornis unicolor
AATATAATATAATATGCCACTTGCTTGTTTACAGACAAACTGCTAGTACCCAAGACCTTTCTAAAACGTATCAATACAGCGTGCCTATGTGCAGTGTAGACGGAAGTTCTATGTGAATTTAAAAAACAAATTTTATGTTTCTTAGATTGTCTAACCTTTTCAATTTTTCACAGCTATAGGTTTGGACTCTTGTCCTGAACCACAGACCCCAGGCAATGGAATCAAAATTGGAGACAGATACATGGTTGGAGATGTGGTGTCTTTCCAATGTGATCAGGGTTATTCTCTTCAGGTGAGCCAAGCTTCCAGCCTCAAATGATGCCTTTCAGTTCTTTGTTTCTTGATTTGAACACTGAGCTCTTCAAGAGCTGCGAACACATAAGCTTGCAGGACTGGTAAGCTTTTCTGCAAAATATTAAATCAGCAACTGTCCAAATATTCCATCAGAAGTGTATGGCTCTGTGATTCTTCTGCATCAGTGGCAATAGGTAGTTATCTATTCTTGATGGCATCTTTGGTATTTGTAGCTGAGCTATGAAGTGTTGGTAAATTAAGTTAAATCACTTGGTGATCAATTATCAATAATTTTTTATGTACAGGAGGAAAAAAAATGAAGAGAGTGAATAAGAACAAATAAACAGAAAGGAAATAATTGTTTTTCTCAGTAAATCAGACAATGTCAGTTGTTTTCTTTGAGTAATTTCTTGGGGGTTTTTATCAAAAAAGTTCTCAAATATGGGTGCATTTTTGCCAAGCAAATTTACTATGTGTTTGCATTAGCAAAAGGTATAACTAGGGGCAATGTGGTGATTGTAAACTGTGACTAATTTGCCTCTTTGAGTTACTTAGCATATATAATCAGAAGGAATCTGTCTGCCTACAGGAAAGGCCTTGAAAATATTTTCAAGGATTTGTATATTTACACTGTAGAACCATATCCAATACTGAGTATTATTTCCACTTGAGACACTCCCTGGAAGGATTAGGGTTCCAACTGATAGGTTACTATTCTCAACATACATGTTTTTTCTGATGTGTGACTGCAAACTACAGTTCCACTTTATATAGCTCTTCTAGATTGTAAAAAGAGAAAAAAACATCACATTACCTATGCATAGTAAAGAGAAAAGTCTTGGAGAAAATGTTTTGTATATGAAAGCACATGATTAACTGCTAATGAAGTTATTGATACCTTTGGAATAAAATAGCAGAAAGATAAGTTAAGGCCTTTCTTTCTTCATTAACATTAGTCTGGCCTGTACACATATTGATGAATGTCAGACTAAGTAACTGAAGTTTTAAAAATGTTAATAATTTCAAACATTTCTTTAACATAATTCTGTGAAGACCTAAATACTGAGGTCATATGTACTGCATCAAAAATAGAAATTGAATTACTATTTTTACACAGAAAATATTTTTTAAAAAGCTTCAGTTTATGCATTGTGATAGAAACTATATAAACTTGTCTGCTTCAAGATCTCAACTGCCAATTTGATTTGGGACCTGCATCCGATTTTCCCCTTCAGGACAGAGTTCCTAACCACGTCTGCAGCCTTCCATCATTTCAGGAATAACTAAAATATTCTGTGATTGCAGCTTTGACAATAACTACTGAAGTTTCCTTCTTATAATGCCTGATTTTAGCTGGTCATCCTTGGGAACAACATCCCAGTTATTTTTTTTATTTGTTTTAATGTCATACTTCAATACAAATGTGTGAGCAGACAAGCCACAGTAAATGTATGAAATAAAGAAAATATATGAAGAACACTGGAGCATAGACTCTGCAAACACACATTTAAAACCTCTTCCCTCCAAATTGTTTTTCTGACTTATACAATATGATTTTGCCACTTCACTTTTTTTTCTTCTAGCAATAAGCAAATATATCTACTTGCACTATGGAGAAGGTGTGTTTATTTTTCTTCTAGGAGAGAAAAAAAATGGGTTCCAGATTGATTAAAAAACTACTCACAGTTGCCCTGGATGCTATAGAGATCATTTACAGTGTTCCCTCAAACACTAAATGCTCTGAATAGATAAGGAGATTTAACATTCAAACCTAAGTTTTCATATGAAGGTTGAACAACCAGGATAAAAGCTATTGGTGTTTTTTCTACTAGGTCATCATAAAGTGTACATTACATGGTTTTGCAAGGTAACCCAAGTGCAGTTTTCTCTTAAGATATTTTATTTTTGTTTTCTCTCTCTGGAAAACAATTACAATTTCATGAGCCTGATGAACAACACCAAGGGTCACTGGTGGATCTTGGAACTTACCTGTAACAGTTGCGTTGAAATCATAAAACCTGTTTAGTAAAAGAACACGTTGTAAAGAGATGCCTTAAATATCTCAGCTTTTTGCAACTTAAGCTAGCTGTTTCAGGGCTGAGGGCAAAGACTGCATTTAGAACAGATATTATGAATTTAAGATGTAAAGTCAGTACTGTATAATGTAGTTTGTATCTTTTTATCGTGTTCAATAAAGGATGCAGATCGATACGATGTAAACACTGCTTCAGTTAGACTTCTGGTTTCTAGACCCTTGATTTATACTAAAGCTGGTATTACAGAATTCACCTGGATACTGTTATAGTGTTAGAAATAATATTAAGGGCATAGACACAATTATCTAGTGGTCTAACATTCACATAGTTAAGATTTCAGTCTTCTCTGTTGCACTGAAGCTATGATACAATTCACAGTATGCAATATAATTGTCATACTTTCTTGGTTTTATATATTTTGATGATGTTTTAAATTACTGAGTGAGGGTTTTTTTGAGATACTAATGGTGTGTCCTATGTTTTATTACATGAATTAGCAAATATTGTGTCATTTTAGGGACATTCACATATCACCTGTATGCCTGGACCAGTAAGAAGATGGAATTATCCAATTCCAATATGTTTAGGTATGTTCCGCATACATAAACTTTTTTAAATGTGCCAGAATGAGAAAGCCAGAGAACTGAAAAATAAGAGATACGTGTAGAGGAAAGAATAGTGGGAACTGGAAGAACTTAATTAAAAGTGAAAATGGCGAAATTGAGCTGAAGATTTTAAAAGTATACTGCACAACTTATTTTGGCAAAGCTTTTCTGAGATGTCAGTCAGAAGAAGAAAAAGCTAAATATGTTCTAGTTAGACTCTGTCATCAATTCACTATCAATGATGAGACCTCCAGGCATCCTTGCAAACACAGTTAATTTATTTATGAATCATTTCCACAGTAGAGTGACGACTATTATAGAAAATACTAAGACAGAGATAGCATTACATTTTCATCTCTAGCATTAAAGTTCAACACAGGCATGTCTGCGCAATTTAAGAAGTTACATTATTTTTCAAATTAAACTATATACATGACCATAGTAATATTATTGGAAGAAGCATTAGAAGCCTGCCATAAGCCCAAATGAAACATCTGAAGTTTAAATATATTCTCTTTATATAATGAATAAATGTGAGGGATGTAAAACACTTTCTGTTTGCATGCTTTTCACTGGACAGAAATGTCTTTTTGTTTGGGTTTCCTCACAGTCAGAGTTATGTGTATTTGTCATCTTGCATGTATGGGAAGCAGGATGCTGCAGATTTCATTGACGATTTTATACTTTTCTTCAAGACAGATTATATATACTTTTGAGCTGCCTCACATAATCCTGTTCTTAATCTTGTGAGGTGTTAAAAACCTCCTATGAGGTACTGAGCTCCCTCAGCTTAGAACTTAGAAATAATCAACAAGATTTAGATATTTGTAAGAATTTTTTCAGGAGCTAGTCTTCAGTTTCCATCATTATGCATTAACATAAGCCTGGGAAGTCTAATATGATAATTGTGCTGCTCTGTAGTAAATTCTAAAGACAAAGATTCTGTGCTGAATTTTTAGAGGTTTTAGTTTAGGTAAAATTAGGTAAAAAAAAAAGTTTTAGGTAAAATTGTATTTACCGTAATTAACATCTTCGAATCTAATACAGAAGTGTAAGTTACTTTGCTTACTTATATCATAGCTTTAAAAAAAACAAAAGTTAAATATGGAATTAGTTCAATTTCTGGAAATACTTGTGCGTGTACATTTTCTAAGTCTGTTTATTTTAGCTCATTTTTTAAAAAAGCAGGATAAAAATGCAGTTTTTAAAAGCCCTCTTGAAATGTTTTGAGCACAGAATCTTTTAAAAATGTGTTATTGTCTTATATTATCAGATGCTTTTTTACAGGTTTTGTGTGTAATTGTGTTAATGAGTTGATGTGTGCTGCTTGCTTGTTCACAAGGGTGGTTCACACAGAGTGCAGAGTGAACCAGAGTGTATCTGTTCTCTTATCAGGTGCATATATACTCCAAATTAATACCTAGTCAATTCAGAGTAGATACATATTTTTAAAGTACCTACTTGTAATTTTTTTGTTACAGATATTTAGTGATAAAGGAATGTTTGTATATTTTTAAAATATAAAAATAGTTAATATAACATTATCAATGTTGGAAGGATCTTCAATGTTCTGGATTAATTTTTGGCTCATTTTTCACTCTTCTGAAAAATGTTTTTGCCTTTTTTTTTTTTTACAGCACAATGTGGTGGTGGCATGTCGGACTTCAGTGGAGTGATCCTCAGCCCTGGGTTTCCTGGCAACTATCCTAGCAGCTTGGATTGCACATGGACAATAAAGCTGCCTATTGGTTTTGGTACATGTTCTTTCATGGATTAAATTTGTTGGGCTTTTTATGAATTCAAAACACTAAACATATATTTTAAAATATTGTGAATATTTATACTGGAAAACAAAATAAATTATAATTCATTTAAAGAAGTTATCAAAGCCTTAAAAGAAAGATATAGAATAGAAAAGCTACAGGGTTCTTGGTTTTTCTCATTTAACATAAACTACAATCTTCTGGTAAAGAAAAAATTGTTTAATTAGAATGAAGCAGAATTTTCTAACTTAACAGGCTTGATTTCTTTTTGTGAGGTCATAAACCCAACAAAAATACCTAGCTATCACAAATATTTTAAACCAAGTCTGTATCAGTTTAGAAGAAGTTAAAGCTATATTTGAGTTCATTATTCTATGATTAAGCTTCTTTGCATGTCCTAGGTGAATATCGCAGCAGCATAGAAATGCTCTTGGAAGAGACTTCTAGAAGCCTCCCACTCAAAGTTTTCAAGCTTTCCACTGAAAGTGAAATTGTCAGTAACACTAGATTACGTCCACTACAACTGGCAGATCCTTCTCAGCAGGGCTGCTGCTCACTAATCAATTCTCAGTCTGTACCTGCAGATAAGGTTGTTGTGCTCCAGATGCAGAACTTTGTACTTCTCCTTGTGCAAACCATGTTTCTCTGGACAGAAGCTGTATCATTTAGTATGTCATCCCTGCCTCCTAGTTTAGTATCATCCACAAATTTGCTGAGAATGCATTCTCATTATCTAGGTCTCTCCTGAAAACATTTAATAGTGTCAGCTAACATATCAGCTCATTGAATATTGTGTTTGTTACTGGCTATCAACTGAATGTTGAATGACTGATTATCACCCTTGGAGCCCTGAAGTTCCATTATTATTTAACCAACTTCATCTTCATTCATCAAGCTCATAATATGTTCAGCTTTCAGATGAGAATACTATAGAAGATTGAGTCAAAAGCCATAAGTGAAAGTATATTATATCAAACATTCTTCATTTTTAAATTTAATTTAATATAATTCAATTTAAATGAAATAAAGATTGATGAACTGTGATTTTCTGTTAGTAAATCCATGTTGACTGCTCCTGAGTCCCTTTTTGTCTTTTATGTGTTTGGAAATTGTCTCCAATTTGACAAGTTCCATAATCTTTCCATGGACTGCAGTGAACCTGCAGTTGCCATTGCCCAAGTCCTTTTTCTTGTCTTAAAGGTGGATATATCTTCAGACTTTTTCTGATCACAAGAACTTCTCCTATTCACCATGATTTTGCATAAGTAATATCAGCATTTCAATTACATTGGCTAACCCCTTGAGCAGCTTTGGGTGGATCCTACGTATCTATCATTGCAAAATCTTCATTCAAAGCTAGCCAATACATTTCTCCTATCTAAATTTTAGACTTTTGGCACTTCTGTAGGAGCATGTGCACTTGGATTTTTTTCTTTATGTGCTAGCTGAATAACATGCTGGTTTTTTCAGACATGCCTCACTGTTTTCTATTATATACTTGCCATCTTCTGTCATATTCTTTACTTGATGATCCATAATTTTAGGATCCTCCACAGTAAGTGAATGTGACATCCAAAATAATTTTCACTTCTGCATCTGTCCAGATTCTTTCTCTCCTCTTATTAAAATCATGCCTGTGATCTTATTATACCTCCCATAAGCCTGGTTCACTTATTATTTAAATGAAAGCCATTTGTTCTACAATGGGGTTGTTTAAATTGAAGATTAAACATTCAGTAACACTGAAATAGCAGAATACATCTATAGGAAATACTTGATGTCAGGATAGGGATTTCTGTATAGAACCCAATTTTTATGTTTGCATTTTGTTCAAAACACAAAAGATTCAAGTCAGTAATTGATTTCATATTAACATTTCTTGGAAATAATATCAACACTTTACCTGAATTTTAGACAACTTGATGAGACAGCTTCCAGTGTTTCACCATGAGCCATAGTGCTGTCAAGAATCTGCAGATATCAAGCAGATACCTGCTAGTTGTGTGATCAAAGAAAATTATTGCATAAGTAGGTGCTTCATCTCTGGGTCGAAGCTACAGAAGAAAACAGATATTCAGAGCTGTAAGAGAACGGAATATTTTGCCAGATGATTTCAAAGACTTTTGCTAACAAAGAAGAAATAATAAAAATCTGCAATATTGATTCAATTTCAAATTCCATAAAATGGTGTGCTCAAGTGCATACAAAACCTGCTTTTTTTTCATCCCAAATATGTTGCCTTCTGCCTCTTGCCTCACTTCACTCCTGTCCTGCCACTTTTCCAATACTGACTCCTTACTCCAGTCTATTTTCTTTGCTTGCATTTTCCTAGACTTACATTTCCATTTCTCAATCCACATCCAATAAGTCTCTTTGACCCTTCAGACTCCTGTTTAAACTTTGTATTATTAACATACTATTTAATTTCACCTCCATTAGGAAGGATATTCAACTATTGAAGTTTCTTGGATAAAATAAATAAATAAATAAACTATACCAAAATAAATAGTACTGCACTGCTTTGCACTAACTGAAATTTATTCACTGGATTTATGAACTGTTTTCCAGCTCATGTAAAGGAAAACTGAATGCTCCCAAATGCTCGTTTTTCTAGAAGAAATCTAAAACTGCACAGGTTGAAATGTGCTTAATTTTTCTGACTATTTCTAAACAGGATATCATCAAAAAGAACTGAAAATTCAAGTAAAATTTCATTGTATAAATGAAGAAAATTGCATTGGAAAAAATGATGACTAAAACTGGTTTTAGTTATGCTGTGGTTCTAGTCCAGTGAAGGCACATACATCTAACTGTTCTGAGTAGTAAACAGCAAAGTAAAACCACCATCGTGGGAACCTTCTATAGGCTTTCACTTGTTTATGTGTTTCTAATAATATTTTTTCTCAATTAGAAGTGATGGATGATAAGCTTTTTCACTTTATGTTAGCTAATGGTGTAATCTATGACACGATGCTGATTCGCAACCAATTTTTAAAGTTATACCATTTGTTGCTATTCCTTCTGAGATTTATGGTTAGATTTTATGTATTACTACATATGTATGAATATATGAAATACTCATTCAAGAGGGGTGTCCAAACTGCAAAAAGCCATAATAAAAACAGTCAAACAAGCAGAAGTCTGAGACAAACAGAGTCAGGTACTACAGGCTGAGCAAAGGATGAATACTTTGGAAGATTGATGTGGTTCAGGAACTTGCAGTGAAAGATAGTAGAGTACAGAATGCAGAATGACAGGCAGAAATATATTAAAGCTGTTTTTTGTCTCAAACAAACTGGGTGAAAGAGAGAAAAATTGACAGTAAGACAGCATGAATTGTCAGTTACTAATGACAGTTTAAACTTTGGACAAATGTTTGGTTCATGGGATCAAATAAAAGGCCAAGCCTACAGATATTGTGGACAGAGAAAGCAAAGTTTGGATATAAGTGGATTCTCTGTGTAGGAAATATTTGGAAGGCTGGCAAAGTCAAAGAATTACATTTATAAGCAGAAGTTTTATCAAATACAGACTATCTTCAGATAGACAGAAATTATTAAGGTAACAGTAATTTAATTATGTGCCAACCTTTTTTCCTGTAGCATATAAAATTTGACATGCTTCAGAAAACCATTCATAAACTTTACATGATATCTGGGGAGAACATTTTAAAAGACAAACACTATTTAGCTATTACAGTTTAGGAGTTACAAAATTATTCATGACTTTTCAATAATTAATCTGATATTACACCTTTTCCTTTCAGTTTTATATGAATTCAAGTTGATTGTCTTTGCCAGAAATGCTAGTGGGATTCAATCATCTTCTTAATGAAAGTACTCCGTTATCATTCCATATTTGCTCTAATTTCAGACAAAATACAAATTCTACTGTGTTTTAACTTACATAGAAATACGTATAAACAGGAAAATGTTTAAAAAGCCCTGTAACTATTCAACTGCTAAGCATTTTCTTTTCCTCCTGCTGCATAATTGTTGTAATAAATCACCTGGTTAGAAGAGAGAGCTTACTAATGGGCAATAAACTACCTTTCTGTCCCTTACTGAATCGAACAATCAGAAATTTATCATTAAATAATTGAACTGCATGTTTTATGGGAGAGGTACTGATGAATAATGTTTATATAATATAATATACATTTTTTGTGACTCAAAAATACTATATATGTTAAGTGATATACAGAGTGTGGCCATCTCTTGCAGCCACTCCAGCTGAGGACTCTCCTGCCCAGCCACTGGAGCCCAGCCTGGTGCACAGGGATGCAAGTTCTCTGCCTAGGCTGAGACACATGGCTGCCACTTTCGGGTCTGCTAATTTAAACAGTAATTAAACTGAACGCGCACACACGGGACACTGACATGGCTGGTCACACAGACTGCCACAGAGATGCTGTCTTTAACAGTACCTACATACAGGACTCACATAAAACACACACAGGCAGCCAAGTCCCCTCTTCCTCTTGGGCTGTCAGAGACAGAAGGTCACCAGTGCAGGCACACATCCAGCACTCTAAGTTCACAAGCACATACACATTTACAGTTCCCTTGAGTGTCTGCCCAGCACCCTTGCCTGAATCTCAGGCTCCCTTATCTCCTTCGTTGGTCCCCTACTTGCCAGCTGGTCCAGCTTGATGCTCACTACAAATGTGCAGCACTCACACATTTGTCTCTCATGCACCCCACATGAATTCCCTGAGATGTACCACTGTGGACCCTCTTCCTGCCTGATACCTTAGATGGAATCCAAGGCTTTTCTACTCTCCAGCTAGTCCATTTTGAAGTTTGTTAGCAAATGACAGATGTGTGCTCCCATACACACCAGGATTGGGGCAGATACAGACACCTGACCCCCCAGCAGCCAGCACCAGCACATGAGCTGTGACCCATGGTTCTCCTCCAGATACCAATGCTAAGCTCCTCAGTCACCTCACTCACACTGGTCTCCACAGTGGCTGGTTTTAAGTACACACACTGTTCCTGCCATAGTGAGTGAAATGTAAGGACCCTCAGGACTCACTTCAGGCCACTTCACCAACACCCCCTGCTCTGACTCCAGTAGCTGGAACTCAGTCTACTCCCACTGGTCCCCCCATTAGCTGACATTCTGGACACAAGGTCTGTAGGACCCTCCTCAGATCCAGAGAGCTATGTGGAGTGACTACTCATTCACTCCAGTAGCCAGCTGGACAGTGACAGGCTGCAGGGAACCCACACGGCTGGTTTGACTCCAGTAGCTGACACCAAATTCCACTCACAGATGTGTCTCACCAGTAGCTGACACTTAGTCCTTGCAGCACACATACGCATAGGATGGAGAGTGAGACTAAAAAGAGTGATAGTTAAGAAAATATATAAGATGGAAGGTGACTGGACAAATGTACTGACTGGACCCATTTTACATGCAACTCTCTTCTGCCTATCCCGACCTTTGTCCCTTGCTGCTTCCCTTTTCCCTACCTCCTTGAGGGTTTCTATAGCTCTGTCAGTTCCTGCACCCCTCCTAGTATGGAGTACTCCTGGTTTACAATCTTATCTGTTGTAAAGTCCAGGTTAATCTTCATGGTTTTGTGCCTGTTGGTGATAGCCACCAGCCCAATTACTGTGGCTGGTAAGGTTTGTTTCTTGTCATTGGCTTCGTGTTTGCTTCCTCCAGTCTGTGTCTTGGTGTGTTTTGGTTTCTGGTTTCCCCCTATTCTGTTGGTTTCCCAGTTGATAAAGTCCCTAATCAGATAACATTGCTGGAATAAACATTCTCACACTGTCACACAACATCATCAATTAGTGTGATTGACCAAGTTTGGTTCCCATCACTGCCTCACCAGTTTTACCTCAGGTTTGTGTCCCTGTATGTTTTTGTTTATGGCTTCTTCCTTTTCTTATATTCCCTTGCTCATTGAAAAAGGTCCTTGACCAGATACTCTTAAAGAAGCAGACATGTACTTTCCACATATTTCTACAATATATTTAATTAAAATTATATGAGTAATTTTTACTGTGGCTTATTTTTTTTTTACATATAGATATATATTCACAGTTTTAATATAATAAGCTGAGAAACATAAGTTTATTTAGAACTGAACTGAAGCTATCTCTGGGTTAGAATTCTGCCACTGTTTTCTTTCCAGGTGCGGCACGCAAAGTGTCTTTCCTTTTAATAGAGATGGAGACTACTTTATGCAATCGCAAACAGAAAAGATTTAACTCAATTGAATGTGTTAAATGTTCAGAACTGAAATTTACCTTAAATGTACGAAGAACAAAATTTGCTAAAAAGTAGCATACTAATAACCTACAGTTCAATGTGCCTTAGATCACATTAGTATTTCGGTGTTAGCATTTCTTGCCTTGCCAGCCTCTCAGAATTAGTGATGCATAAGGAGAAAGAATGCTTAAAACCGAATTCCATGGACTGCATCTGAGAGAGTAACACAAATTTCCACTGGTTATGTTATTGTCTGATACTATCAGTGTAAAATGGACATACTTTATTTTCTCTCCTGGTATTGATACTGGTGGCTTTTATTTACTGATGATGTTTTTCAGGTGTCCATTTGCAATTTCTGAATTTCTCAACGGAGACCATACATGATTACTTAGAAGTTAGGAGTGGATCTACAGAAACTAGCACCATTATTGGGAGACTGAGTGGCCCTCAGCTACCAGCCTCTCTGTTCAGCACAACTCATGAAACCAGCTTATACTTTCACAGTGATTACTCACAGAACAAACAAGGATTTCATATTGTATATCAAGGTGAGATTTTTATATTCTTGTGAGAGAATAAAGTGGCTGTTGAAGGTTATTTCTTTTTTTTGACATTCCTAAAACATAAACATGAAATAAAAGATTTTGTGTATTTCAAACCAAAGTGTTATGCATTGAGATCAAACAAAAGAATGTCGAAAATTAAGAACAACAACAACAACAATTATTGCATATTCTCTTTAAAAAGCATTTCAAATGTAGGCAAACTGGTGGTTGCCTATACCTGAATTTTGTTGGCATAATAATTTACATTACCCGGCTTTACAAAGTAAGCTTCTCTATTGTTTGATCTTTATAAGTACATAGAATCATAAAATAGTTTGAATTGGAAGGGATCTTTAAAAGTTGTCTAATCCAACCCCTCTGCAATGATCAGGGACATCTTCAACTAGATCAGGTTCCTCAGAGCCCTGTCAAACCTGACCTTGTATCTTTCCAGGGGTGGGGCCTCTACCACCTCTTTGGACAACTTGTTCCAGTGTTTCACCACCCTCAATGTAAAAAAATTTCTCACCAGAGCAGAGAAGAGGGGCAGAATCACTTCCCTTGACCTGCTGGTGATGCTTCTTTTTATGGGAATCTCAGTTTTGTGTCTTGGGTTCTGGAAGGAAAAGATCTATGTCCTGTTTTAAGGTACTGGTTCCAAGCAGGCTAGTACAGAATAATGTCAACTCAGAAATCTCCAAATCCATTTTATTTCCTGGTTGACAGTTTTCCTGGAAAGTTCTTGTTCTGTTGTACCCAAATAGCTCATGCTGAGATTATGAAGACTGCAAGATCATAATTCTATTTATATGATTGTAGATTCATTTAAAAGGGATGAGATCACCATTGTTCACAGAAAAACAACAAATGTGTATTTTAAACTATACCTGTTTTCATGATATGAATAATATCAAAGAATTATTTAAAGAGTTTTTATTTTATGTGTCCTGTTACTCTTTCAGTAATAACAAGTCCAAATTGACTTGAACTCTGTGTAACAATCTGGAAGTAAGCCACTGTAAAATGAGTTACCTTTTAAAGAAATAGTCAATTTATGACTTAAATTGCCTGGTAAGATTTTAATAATTTCTTATTTAAAATATCATATAATTGGTAGGAGTAAGGAAACTGTAAAGTCTACTGCTAAGAAAGACAGTCAAACGCTTAAGACAGTAATAATAACAGTAATAATTTTGGAGACACTGTTATTTTTCAAAGAATAAGAAGAAAATTCCCATCTGTGTTTTTAACCACATATTCTTTCAAATACATACAATCTGTGATCTTCTGAGTTTGCACTTTTTGCATAGCATATTTGTTCTCAGTTCTTTTATAAGAAGACAATGTTTCAAACCTTCTTGGAAAAGATCACCAAGATGTGTGAGAGGCTTATTTTCAAACCTTACTTGTTCTCTATAAAATCTTTGATATTCATAGTTCACTGTAGAGACTTTTGAATCTTCTGAGAAAAGCATGTAAAATTATAGATGGGTTTATTTCTCCTCTTCCTTAAAAATAAGAATGTAAAACCAGAAAATCCCTATTGGATCAGAATAATGTTCCATCTAGCTCAGCATAGTATCTCCTAATGGCAAAAAAAAAAAAAAAGCTACTTAGCAGTACACAAGCCCAGCTGCTTTCTTTTGTACTCTCCCGGAATTCACAGTTTTTGTGAGATTCCTAATTCCATTACTGTGGGCTTGATGGCAGTTTCACACTCATCCTTTCCACTGTCCACTGATTTTTTTCAACTTCAGTCATATTAACCCCAATCTCTTTCTCAAGAAACCATGTTTAGCCATGTGTAATGTAATGTTTTTCATTATTATAGTCTGTATCATATTACCAGGTATAGAAGTCAGACTCACTGATCTGTAATTTTAAGGATCCCCTCTAAAGATAGATGTGACTTACACTGGGAAATCACTATTTCTCCAGATCAGATCTTGAAATTATATATCTTGGTTCAGCAAAAATTTTCTGGGTGAAAGCCATCTGCTCCTGGTCCTTTGCCTTACCTGCTTAGTGTAGTACTTTTGTATTTACTTAAAAATGACCTAGTGCCTTAGACCTGTGTAATACAAGCAGCATATCTTGTTTGGAAATCTTTACACCATCTTCAGCAGTAAAGACAGATAGAAAGAATTTATTGAGTTTTTCTCTCTATGGCATCCTAATCCAAAAAAGTCCTTTTTTCTCATTTGTCATCAAATGATTCCACCAGTTCCCTAGCTGACTTCTTGCTTCTGATGTTGTAAAATAATTATTTTTATGATCAGCTGAGACATCTTCTGCATGACATTTTTCAAATTATTTTTGCTCTGTTTTCTATTTAAATTTGACCTACTATGTTTTATGACTTTTTGGAAAGGCAGACTTTCATTATCTAAATGCCAACCTTTTCCCTATTGTAGCTTCTTTAACTTTCCTACTGGGTCACACAGCCATTATTCTGAATAACTTCAGTGTTTTTTTATGTAGAACATGTGTTACCTGGTCTTTCAAAGTAGTGTCAATTAGCAAATTCCAATCTGCTTTACCTTTTTGTATAATTTCTTTTCCAGAAAACTGAATATCCCTGTGCCAGGTTTATCTGACTTGCTCCCTCCCAGTAAAATCAAACTGCATTATGACTGTTTTTACGGAGCTGCTTTCTCATGAATAATTCTTGAACTGAGAATCGAGTACCCACCTGGTTCAAAACTAAAGCAAAATCTTTTCTTGTGGACTCTCAAACTGCTTGTTGCAGGGAACAATTATTTCTTGCATTCAAAATTTTATTTCTTCAAGTCATTCTGGTGAGGTGGATGATTGGGTACTCCATTACTACTACCTGCTGTATTTTTACAGTTTTTCCAATCTTACTTAACAATTCCTGCTCCTGCTTTTCCTGATTAGACATTTGTAGAAGCTGCTCAGTACTACACTTGAGATTCTGGAACTTTGATTTCCACCTGTGAGCTTTCTATAGTGCTTCTTTTTTTCTGGTAATATTTTTCTTTTATGGCACTTAAAATAATGTCTAGAAAACAGTGCTGTTTTACCTCCTGGAAGTCTTTTCCCTCTCAGTATTGGAAAGATGGTTGCCTGGCAACACTTCTGCAGCAATTGAGAGACAGGACACAGCTTGATGCAAGCAAAATGTCGGTTTATTGTGTGCAGTGGCTTCCTTATATATGCCTACATTGGCTGCATATTTTAAACTGATTGGTTCTTTGGCGCGCGGCTGCATTTGATTGGTCAGTGATGCACCGTTACACTAACAAATACCTCCTGCCTTTCAGGCAGAGCCCCTGATGCCTTTCTCAGCAGGGTGCCTGGAACTTGCTTTTCTCAGAGTTGAAATACCTGTTTTTCCGGTCCTTGTTTACCTCTTTTATGGTCATGACTTGAGCAGCACTCAGGGTCCTGCTCCCCAGGCCCTGTCCTACACGCTGCATCCTGCTGCACTATGTCGTGCTTTTCGAATCAGAGTCCTTGATTGGTTTTAGATCTCACCTCCTGTGTTCTAGACTCTTATACTGCTGTGAAAGGGCTTCTTAGTTTGGCCGTCGTTCTATCCCTTAATACTGTACCCATCACTCAACATGCTGTGTACGCTACCTTATTTGCTTTTCCTACTCATTGTAATTCTTCTGTTTGTCATTCTCCTACACATTTTTTAGATGTGCACTGGCTGTTAGCCTCCTCCCTGTCATGGCATCATATCAGTTTTCTGTACATGTTTTTTCCCATGCCTCTAGTTTACTCTTCTACAACCTTTTTAATTTTCATTGTCAGTGGTTTGGATCCATTTTGATTAGGATGTACTTAATGGTGAACTTGGAAGTAATTTGTACTCTTAAAGAGCCAGTCAACAGCCCACATTTTTGAAGATCGAAGTGGAGAAAACACAAAGTCTATATACTTTTCTACTCTCTTATTCTCTAGTGCAGTACTCCTGCACTTATTAAAATTAAAACATGAAATTAAAAGGCTAGTTTTTTCCTTCATGGACTCTATTCCAAAAACCTGTAATGTTTTTGGATATGTGGGTATGTAATGTTTGTGGGTATGTGTTTGTTTCTTTACATACACATACACACACACTATCAAATTGTAAAGAACATAATATCATTTAAACCTTGACTGTAGTATTATGTTTTCCATATGAGGTTGGAATTTGAAATTAATTTTTATTCGTATTTCCAGAATTGCTGTGGGAATGAATGTTTCACTATACTTCTCATGGTGTACAACCAATGATTTTCATTGTCACCATGGGGGAACTTAAGACATATGGGAAGTCCATGATTTTTGTATTTTATTCTAATGGGAAGCTTTTCTTTTTGAAGTAATAATAATTTTGATTTTACTTTTTTCTCCATTATTATAATTTATTTATTTCAGCATATCAGCTGCAAAGCTGTCCTGACCCTCGACCATTTCGTAATGGTTTTGTTATTGGGAATGACTTTACTGTGGGACAAACTATTTCATTTGAGTGTTTTCCTGGCTACACATTAATTGGAAATTCAGCTCTGACTTGTCTTCATGGTATCAGCCGTAACTGGAATCATCCTCTCCCCAGATGTGAAGGTATGTTCTGGGTCACCTATTCATCTTTTGTAAGTCTTCCTAAGGACTGTTAACTGAAATAATCTCAGCTTTTCAATTTAGAGGGACCTGTCCTTTTATATTGTGGTCTTTGCAGAGGAAATATTCAATTGTGTGTGTGAAAATTTTTGAAGAGAAGCTTAAGTGTTTCATAGAAATATGAAAACTCTGAAAACTTATCTGAGATAAGTTTATTTTTTGAAGGTTAGGCTTAAGGTCTGGAATGTGGAGCCCTGTACTGCTTTTTAATCTAGGCATTGCTACAGAGTAAAAGCTCTGCACTGAATCAAGAAAAAAGGATGCAAAATTTGAATTTCCCAACTCTGGCCACTTATGTTCAGTCTTATCAGTTAGAAAGAAATTTCAAAGGTGGCATCAAGTGCAGCTGTCCTGCAGTCAATGTTGTGTGAAGTCCTTTCTACACATATTTTTTTGTGAACGGTACTTTTTAAAAATTATACCTTTTAATGGTTTAATTTATTTTTTTTACACTGCTATGTTTGCACCAGGTAAGCAGTATCAAGGAACTGTGGCTTACACATAGTTGAAATTTTAAGGAGACAGAATGAATGTATGTGATGATTCTATAGAGGTGTTTAACTTATCCTAATTATGCTGCAAGGAACGAATACCTAAGCAGAAGTCCAAAGAAGGTCTGTTCAGTGTCATCAGAATCTGAAGCAGACAGGGATGGATGTTTTGATAACACAGAAATAACTTTGAGAAATATTTGTGCACCACAAAATGTATTTTTGGAACTGAGAACTGAATTTTCTTCCGCATTAAATAATTAGTTTTTTCTGGTACCTCCAGGTTTGTCACAGTTGTGTCAGCTTTCAGACAACAGTGTTAGGTTCCTGGAAAAAGATGGACACAGTGAAGATACTTCATATTCAAAACTGTAATCCCAAAATCCTACATCCCTAGGATGACAAGATCCAAACACATTTAGCAATTGAGTTATTGACTGTAAAGTCCATTATATGCCTAAACATAGGCTTCCACAAAGATGGGATCTGTACAAAGTGTTTAATGCCCACTTTCATATGTCATAAAGACCCTCCACAGTTTCAGGAGGGGTATTCAGGACCTAAGGTAAAGGCCTAACTTCACTCTATATTGAATGGTAAAAGCTTAGCATGAAGAATGGGATCCTCAATACTGAGCAAGTCAAAGGGATGCCTGAAAAAAAAAAGCCACCTTCTTTTCTGGATTTTGGCATTTTATTCTGAATCATCTACCTAACTTTAGGTACTTAAATTAGAAGCCATGTTACTCAAAATGCCTTCTGGAGTCAGTGAGCCACAGGCATTTCTGGGAGGTGTGGTAGCTAAATTAAGATGTTTCTTATACTGAATTTAGAAGGAGAAGACTTATCATATAAAAGAAAGATGACACCTACACTGTTTGTCTTTTGAAGAGGAAGAAGTTAATATATCACAATTAAGTTTCAACCTCCATTTTCTGGGTCCTGAGGGAACAGTAATGGTTTGTGACTCAACTGGTAAACTGCTTAGCTTTTCCCAGAGAAATTTCTTAAATTACATGGGGTTTTGTGCAAATATTTACTGTGGTATTTATAGTAAAGAGTTTTTGACATTTTTATATGCTAATTATGTTTTTGTGGATTTTTTTTCTTTATTGTTGAAGGAAAAAAGATAATTAGGTATCTTCTAGTTGTACTTGTTTGATTTGAGATAAGGGTCTTGTGTTCAAAAGCATTGAAATGAAGTGAGTTTTCTGTATATGCCTAGTGCCAGCAATGTGCAGTATGTTTTAAATCTGTATTTCCTTTAATATATTTATTGTAAGGCAGGATATACTAAGGCTTGTTTAATGTTTTAGACTTCTCGAAGCAAACAATCGGAATCAAATATCACTAAACATGGTTCCTCTTTAAACAGTTTTGTTCTCTTCTCCTTGCAGTCTCATGCACCTAAAAATCTCTCTAACCTGTGCTTGGCACCATCTAACACTCTCTGACCCTTCTTAACTCATCTCCCCAGCTTTCATAATTTTGGAATCTGTTCCTCTCCTTACACAAGAAATCCCGTTGCCTGACAGTCATCAGCCCTTGTCTTCATTCCTCTAAGACCCTGCTCCAAAATTAGTTCTGTCTTCACTGCTCAAAACCATTAGAGATTTTGAAGCTAAAAGCTGAGGAAAAAACAGTGTACCAGCTGTTGAGTCTGAGTGGATGAGGGGTGACTAGCCAAGTATTCTTAGCCTACAGTTCAGTGCCAAAGTACATATATAAATCATTAAAAGTGCTTTACCTAAATACAAACAATGCACAATTTCTATGTGTCAGTTCTCTATTTCCAGCAACCTGTTCTTTGATTAGAGTTTATTAAGGACATTTTAGGAAATCTAGGTTGCCATTCCATGTCTGTTTGGAGTGGAGTAGGGAGGAATGTATGGAAAATAAAGGAAATTACATCATTTTAGACTTTACTTGCTTTTCCAGAACTAGGCTTCAATAATATAATTTCTCTTCTGTAATAACATGGTGATGTTATATTTAACATGCATCTGAACCCTCTGTGGAGAAAATAATATAGTTTGGACTAATAGTTTTCCTGAAATGCCTAGTAATGAAAGTCCAAAAGCTGTATGGTCCGTTTTGCACTGTATGATGTCTAAAATTAGTGCACTTAAACAATAATTACAGAAAGAACTTATACAATGCCTACCAGAGTTTATCTCAGGATATTCAAAATAGGGTTGCACACAATATTTTCATTTTCAAATTACCCTCTAATTTTCGCCCACCCATCCACTATCTATTTAGCATAGCTCTTATCTAACCTGATAATTTTGGTTTGCTACCATCTTGTGACAGTAAATGAAAGCAATTAATATATTTCACTGCTAGTTTGTAGCTGGCATTTACACAAAGCTGCAACAAAATGGTTTTCAATTGTGCAGGGAATAATTTAACCCAATGTCTAAATATTACTTTAGTTCCAATTCTGGTAGTGTTTACAACACCAGAGTTACTTTTTGTTTTTCTTCTAGATTTGACCAATAATGTCAAAATAGAATGCTGACTTTTTGCAAAAAAGCTCAGTAAAATCTGTTTTATATACACAGAAACACTACTTTTTAATCTAGTTATAGTGTATCAAATGTGTTTAAATGTATGACTTTTACATGATCTAAGAAGAATGCAAGAAGCATCTAATTTTTTTAAAATCAAGTTTCTTTTTTCTAGCCCTCTGTGGAGGAAATATAACTGCAATGAATGGCACCATATACTCTCCAGGATATCCTGATGAGTATCCAAACTTTCAAGACTGCTTCTGGCTTGTAAGAGTTCCGCCTGGGAATGGAATCTACGTCAATTTCACAGTTCTCCAAACAGAGCCAATATATGATTTCATAACTGTCTGGTAAGAAAACACTTTATTTAATTTTCATGTGACATTATGTAATAAAGTATGAACTAAGAAGACTCTATTTGAGATTTCTCTCTTGACACTGGTGTTCTGTCTAGGGAAAATGAGTGATTTGCACTAATCCTTTTTTTCCAATATAACATTCTCTCTAGATAGCACTGGACATAAAAACGTAGTCCATGTTTTAAGAACTCAAAAACAATAATAATGTGTCTCAGCTTCTGAACGAAGAAGAGCATTCGAAAGTATACTATGACAGCTTATTAACAACCAAGAGAAGTAATACATAAGAAAAGAGTGATGATAAGCAGTTGCAGTTGTGTGTAATACAATTTTTTAGAGTGTTAATACAAGAAACTACAGCAACACTTTCTTAATTTCTTCCAAGTTGCCATCTTTTAAACTGTTAAGATTAAATAAAATGAGAGACTCTTATTTGTATTTGGCTGTGACAAAAAGAGTTGAGATAACAGTAGCTGTAAACAACTTATATTCTCTATGAACCTGAATCCGTGTCTATTGTTAATCTTTTCAGATACTGACGTCCCCATTTTTCTTAGTTGCAAAGTCGGTAAAAGCAGGAGGCTGTAACCAAGTGTAACAGCTCCTATAGTAATCTTGAAACTGCTGCCAGTGAGTGTCCTAGACATATCAACAGCGGTTACGGTCATTTGGAAACTTGCCTAAAACAATAATCCACTGATTATTGAATCTGCAGACTGAAAATTCAGAGGCTGAAAAAGTAGTCTTGTAGTCTGAGTAGTGCAAAATAATGAGAGGCAATTTGGAACATTAATTACTCATTTTATGTTTCTGTTGTACAGAAATCTAATTTGGATTAATGTAAATTCATAGAACTGTGGATTTTATTCTTATTTTCCTAATCATTAGACAGTTGTCTGTACACTTTTGTGATAATTTCTGTAGGTCCTGTTTTTCTTAATCTTGTGTACTACAAACTCTCTTACCCTGCATCCCAGATACTCTATTACTTTGCTTTAAAGCGTAACATAATTTGTTCAGACATTTTGAATCCCTTAAACTCTTCATGACTTATTTTGTGTATCAAATTTAGACTGACCTTCAGAATATTTCCTGAGTGAAATTATACTTTTGTGCGCATAAAGGTATCTTCTCTGTTCCATCCCACACAAACTAGAACACTACTGTCCACTTCTAGTGCTTCTTCCATTATGCTCTTCCTTTTTACCAAGTGATTTCATGTGCTTTCAGTTGTACTCCTGGCTGTGTTACAAACTTACAGTAAAGGTAATTGTATGGCAAGGGTAAAACTTCAGTTTTATTTTATTATGTGTTCTGTGCTGATTCTTTTTAGCCATTTTTTATCCTATTTAGATTAACAACACTTTTAGGACACTGTTGTGGAATTAAAGCATCTATTATACTATTCATGTACATATCATGCCTGTTGTTACTTATGTATGATTTATATATTCTGTACATGGTGACTGTATAATTAAATAGCTTATACCACTTCTGGGATATTATTTTTACAGAACTGATCAGAAATTTTGATAGCCATTTTATTCACAATTCAAATACTTCTTCAAATCATACTATTTCCCTGATAAAACAGAAGGTGAAGAAACAATGTGTGAGAATTCAGACAAATGTATTACTGCAAAATGTTCAAAGCAACAAAAATATACATAATTTTATTATTTTATTAAGCATATAACAATTAGAAAATTTAAACCTTTAATGTTCATCAATTCTGCTCTGAAAAGAAGACATAGGAAAATTTAAAGACCTTGCATCATGGTTTTATCCTTTGTACAGTTTGACTATTGTTTAGTACTAACTTTGGATTTATTTTTCTATTTAAATAAATATTTCATTCTTCCATAAGGTAGCAGTGTTCTTACAACAGTATGTGTATTGTCTAAATCATAATAAATAATGCAAAATAAATTCAGTAAATGTAAGTGAACAGCAATTTAAGAAATTAATCAACTGCATGTCATGCTGAAAACTACGAACATTTATATGAATGTTTAGCTGAGCCAAAAAGAGATGGAATCATTTATGTAAAATGCATGGCACATCTCTCTCAGCAAGAACTTGATTGAGAGAACTCTAAACTAGTAATAAAAACAAACTTCAAATGAATTCTTAGGCAGCCATATGTACCATAAATTGCAAATGATAACATTATAACATTTAATAGCGTGTGGGGGGTGGAAAGCTGGGTTAAAAATTCTGACATTAGAAAATTTCTAAAAGTAGCATCTTTACAATAATCATTAGAAATAAAATATCCATTTATAAAAGTCCACGTGCAGATTTCAAAAGGAATTTTCTGCTCAATAGAGTACAAGCATTTTGTTTTTCTAAGTGAAACCAATATTCACTCATTGTCTTTTAAAAATTAAGTGGTATTCATCCTGGAATTTTCCTAGAAATTAGCAAACTCCAAAATCTGGGGGAGATGAGCCACACATTTTTTGAAAGCCACATTGAAGGCATAGATAAGTAAAAGTGAAAAGAGTTTGTGGCAGGAAGATTAAATACAATCGCAAATTCAAACATTTTGAGCTTCCCATAATTATAATTTAAGAATAAGAATGTTACTTCCAAAAGGTGATTGAGTGGAGCATCTTGCTTTCTAATAAATTCTGATGGTCCTCTGTGCTATTACATGCTGTACTCCAATCCACATATAGAATTTCAAAAGCCTTTCAGCCTTTAATGTCTGTTTTATCTGATTTTAGATGACCTATGCCATTTAGAATACGCTAGAGAAATTTTAATACATTATATTAAAATTTGATAAATTAAATTATTTGTTTGAACAAAACAATCTCCTTGTATCTGTTTTTCTTAGGGATGGACCAGACCAAATATCTCCTCAAATTGGACAGTTTAGTGGCAACACTGCATTAGAATCAGTCTATAGCACTTCTAATCAAATTCTGATCAAGTTCCATAGTGACTTTACTACCAGTGGCTTCTTTGTACTTAGTTACCATGGTAAGTGTGACAAATTGCACTTTTTTGCTGTCTGTACTGATTACTGCAAGAAGAAAACTCATGAAAAAATTACTTTAATTACTTTTTCTAAGAAGAGTTGCTATTTTTAATATGACTGACCACCAGTAGGGTAATGCAAACATGTGAAAGATTAATATGAATGATGAAAACAAGCTGTTTTCTTGACCAGATATTAAAGTTACTAGTAGTCAAGCAAAAAAAAGAATGCACTGTGAAAAGACATGAGCAAAGAATATAGCATCAAGACTCAAGAGTCATCAAGCTGCTGCTCATCTTCTTACTGTTTATAATGCTTCAAAAGTTCCTTTGTAGTCTAAATATTCATGGGAATCATTAGATTTCTTGTAGTTATTTGAATATTTTGAAGAAAGTACTGTTGTTGGTCCATGGGTGGTGAGATACTGGAACGGGTTGCCCAGGCACCTTGTGGATACTCGCTCTCTGGAAGTGTTCAGGGCCAGGTTGGACAAGGCTTTGAGCAACCTGGTCTAGTGGAAGGTGTCCCTGCCCATGGCAAGGGTGTTGGACTAGATGATCTTTAAGGTCCCTTCCAACAGAAACCGTTTTATGATTCTATGGTTCTAAATGTCAGTGACAGTGAACTATACTGTGTAGTTAATGTTAAACTGCCCTTAAATTAAATACTGACTGAATGAAAATGCATACATATTAATGCACCAAATTTTACCTCTTTTTGCAGTCATTCAAACTGTCTGTAGCCAAGTGTTCTCATGCATTCCTATTATTATAAGGAAGCAGATTCAGAAGCAAGTGTGTTTAGAAGCAAGGGTGGTTTTAAGTGCTCTGTGAGCGCCTGTTGGATTGGCTATTCCAGTATAGTCTGATTTCTGGATCCTGATCAGATTTTGGGACTAGCAGGTTTTGTTTTTGACTTAGTAAAGACTGAGGTGAATACACTTAAACAGAATTGGGAAGATTAATGGAACTTGAACCTGCACAAAACAAATTAAACCAAAAAGGACCTAAATCCCACAATTAAAAAAACAGAAGCTACAACACGTGAATTGATCTCAAACTCAGCAGGTTTAGTCAGAAGGGGGTCAGAATTTTCATTCCAAGTCTATATTGCATGTAGCAGTTTGTGAAGGAAAAAAATCACCCTTTGTGTTTATCAGTGTGTGAATTGGTATGTATTAATATATATGAGTATATCAGTGTATATACTGAGTATATATATCAGTATATACTCACCACATGTATGAATGCTCATATATAGTAATAAAGTGCTTTTAAAGAACTTGATCTCCTTGTACTTGTTTCTTTTGTTATTGTGAAAATTGTCATTCCACAAGTATGGGCTCTAATGTGTATTAAAGGTGCAAACTGAGCATTACAAAGGATTGTTCATGAAGAAACTTAAAACATTTTTTGAATTGATGTCAAGATAAAGAAATCTCTCAGTATCCTTGAGTCTGTGATCCTTCAAATCAGCTACATACAATTTATAGCAATAAAGGGAAGGCAATAAGAGGAGTCAGATTTATTTATCACAGAATAATAGAATCATAAAGGTTGAAGGAGACCCTTAAGATCATCAAGTCTAACCATCAACCCAACACCACCATGCCCACTAATCCATGTGTCAAAAAATAGATAATTTGGGGATTAAAATTAATTATACACTTAAATGAGAAACATTTTAGATAAATTATATAGAATTGTTTATTGAATCATTTTTTTATTATGTTGGGGATTGTTTATTATTATTTAAAAAAAATGCAAATAGCACAGCTGTTTCATGTTTGCTTGGTGTCTTTTATTTCAAATTATTTTATCCTAAGGCAGGATGTTAGCTTTCTGACTCACTGATTTAATTGGCTCTTATTATAAAATCAACAAAAAGGAGTGAAACAAAATGTCAAATATGGGTGACTGAATAGCAACATAAGATCTTACCTGGATAAAATATGAATTTTATGATTAACAGAAGTTTGACCAATTCAGTTACTAAAGGATCCAAGCACAGGAAGTAACAAAAATATGTATAACTGAAACTGAACCATTACCTGCCATAAGTAGATGTTTCCTTGCTAATGAGAGAAGCTATAAAACAATATAATATGAAAATGTAATAGCAGTCAAAACCAGGCATACTTGACTCATTGATCAACTTGAGTGTACACCTTAAAACACAGAGGACTACACTGTCAGTACTAATACTTCAGTGTGATTTCTATGGCCAGATTTCTGTCTTATTTGCATTCAGATTGAAGGGAATTTCATCTGTGTCCAAACACAGGCCCATCCTTATAGGTTCTCTGTAAAAAAATAAAACTATATAACTTCTGCATACTCTTCCTACTTGTCTTCTTTACTATTTGTTTCACCTAATTATTTTGCTGACTATTGAATACACATATTAAAGCTCAGAAAATTATTTCATGTGAGACTTGAAATGGGAAGTTTGAAAGCAGAATTTTTTTATGAGCCTAACTGCAGTTGAGCTGTGCTCCACAACTATTTGTTTACTCGGAAATTTCACATTCAAAAAGCTCCTGTCCATCAGTTACACTGTCTCTGGCTAGAATCCTTTGGATTCTAAAACTTATATTTGTTACAAAGTTTCAAGAGTTGAAGAGTTGAGCAGTAAAAATGTATTGCAATAAAACCAAAACAAACAAGATTTTGCCACTGAAATTAAATAACTGATTAAGAACACAGACATAACTTCCAATTTTTCTTTAATTCTGAAATTCATATGTTTCATTTCTTTCAATTCTCTTGAAATTTTCAAAGTAAATGTTTATTTTTATCCTGTTACTGTTGGTATTAACTCAGTTATGTTTGCATGACTATGATAACTGTCTAAGTATAGGAATGTCAACGGTACTTTTTTCCTGTTTACAGCCTATCAGCTCCGGGTCTGCCAGCCGCCAACAAATATACCAAATGCTGAAATTCTAACTGAGGATGATGAATTTGAAATAGGTAATATTAAAGAAAGTAAAAGCAACATTTGGTTCAAAAAACAAGAACTGCTATGCACAGAAATTTCTTGCTTTTCAGGATGCAAATAATGTCTATAATATGTTAGATTTGTATTTTAAAATAAGTTTTTAAAGAAGCAATAATAATTCCTCTTCCCTATACTTCCTATATCTCATCTATGTTTCAGATATTACATATAAATAACACAGTAACTCCTTTCTAAATGACTTAATTTTAAAATAAATTTTTTCATAATGTTTAATATAAAACATTGTCTTATATTGAAACAATCAAACAAAATGCAAAAAATAAAATGTGGAGGATGACATACTCTGTACCAAATTTAACGTTCTGTGATCTGAAGGATAGAATTGAGTTTGTAAAAATTAGGAGGATCTGATAAGGGGATGATATTCTCACCTCCTAAGACATGTTGATTATATTACTTAGCCACCTATTATTCAAAGAAATAGAACTTACATGAATCGGATGTCAGCTGTTTGATCAGCTACTTTGCTCACATTATGGCAAAGAAAAAAAGTTACTTTTAATATATACCAATATTTGTATAGTTATACTGGTAACAAAGAGAAAAGACTTTGTTTTCTTCTCTGCTCTGTAACATGGACCAAAGGCAGTTGCTGTGATGTACAACTCTCTACTTTTATTGGTACATAAAACTTTATGAATTTTTCACTTCTTAATTAAAAAATGACAATTTTGCGTCCTCACCATGCCAAATTTAGATATCATCAACTAAATGCAGTTCCTATATAATTTTTTTTACTCTCATGATTGTATGGGTTACTGACTTGACCTTCTCTCTTTACTTAGTTCCATAATGGTTATCCAATAAATTATATTGAATAAAGCTTCATGGACACATGGTTCACACAGTGTCAGTCAATCCCAAACAAATTAGCAAACTATTCAGCTAATAATGTGGTGAAAAACAGTGATAGATGAAGCATAGTGTGCAACACAATGCTCATTTTCCCCCATTTCTTAGACTAATCAAAGTTATTTATGCCAGAGGTCATTTACTCCATTATATATGGCAGCAAGAAACTTCATTAATCATTAATGTTTTCAAAGCTAAAAGTTGCAGTTAATTGCTGTTTAATGTTTCTTTTGTTTGCTTGTGTTTTGGTTTTTTTTGTTTTTTTTTCAAACAGGAGACATAATAAGATACCAGTGTCAACCAGGCTTTACATTGGTTGGTAATGAAATTCTGACATGCCGACTAGGTGAAAGGCTTCAGATGGATGGAGCACCACCTACTTGTCAAGGTTTTTTCTCCTTTGTCTTTTTCTGCTGCCAGACCAGCTGAATGGTTATTCCTTAAATACACTGTACTATCTCTTTACATAAGATGGCAAACTGAAAATATTTCAGACTTCATTGTTTTTCCCAATATTTTCACTGTTAGTTATAGTGAATATATGTCAAATATTAATGCAAAATAATTAGCAATATTTTAATTATTTCAATGAGTTTAAAGGACTGCTTCTCTAAATTGTAAAAATGACTTCACAGTTCTTTTTTTGACGGATTCAAAATTTAATAAATAGTGAGATTATTTCATTTTACCTCAAACGTAATAGCATGAAAATTTATACGGAAATTTTAAAAGATGCTGAATTAACATAACATGGATTTGAATGAACAAGATCAAAACATTTTTCAGTGCAACTTTAAGTGCTTCCATTTTTATTCAGTGTACGCTAAAGAACAGGTTTTTAGTATGTGTGCGCGTGTGCCTCTGTGTGTTCATGTTTTTCTCCTTTTGTTGCAAACTGTGAGTAGAGAGATATAAAACTACCTCATTGTTAGAATTGGAACAAGATTACAATTCTGCCAACCACTAACATCACAGTTCAAACCAGTCTTTATTAAGCTGAAATTTGATTTGTTATGTTAGAATATAGTTTTTGCATAATTTTTAAGAAGATGTGAGAGTTTTCCTTTATACTGAAATGATTAGAGAAATAATGGACATAAACCTTGAATGTAATTTATTTTTAAAAATTTAATTTCTTTCATTTCATCTATGGCAAGATTAAAATACTTTCCCAAATCAGTCATAGTAGATGCACTTGATTTACATTTACATTAAATGAAATATGTTGCCATCTGGGTTTTCTACCAATCAGATGTTGTTTCTTTGGACTTGTTTTGTTCTGGTTTGGTTTTTTCTTTAATTTTAATTAATTAGCATATCTATAAAACACTAATGATGAAAGATCAGTTTTGAAATAGTAAATTAATTGTTAATAAATTTACTACTTTTACAAGTAAAGCTTTAATATTTGACTACTACTTAGTAATTTTTGAGCTTTCATACTGGTGCACAATTTAGTTGTTGCAAATTTAATAATCAGTCTGTTAATTTTTAGAACTTAATTATGAGTGCAATGTTCAACTCAGTTTTCAGTCGAGAGCTGAAAAAATACTGTCCTATAAATATACTCTTTTCCTGCTCAGCTACTACTGCTGAATAAACTATTTCCCCCTGGTTTTATGCACAAAACTATGCAAAAGTCAAAATAATTCACAGAAGTAAGTCTAATTCTTAAAAATTCAAAGTGGTCTTGAGTTGTGAGTTGCATAAGAACTTTACTGTGGATAATTTCTGAAAATCCAAGCATTTATTTATGTACAATTGTATCCAGGAATATCTTCCAACATCCCAATTTAAATTGAAATCTTAACTTAGTAGACCCATAATTAATAGCTGGAAAACCATAGTAACCTCCAGACACTGCTTTAAATGTTAAAATTATGCAATAATAGATAGGATAGAGACATATGTGTTGATCTCAAGACATTCTCTCAACACGTGTTGCTGAAGGCATATTTATGTTCATTGCAAGAGCCAAGACAAAAACTCAGGAATTAATGTTTCAGTTACTGTCAGTTACTGTAGTTAATCTTTCCTCTGTCACATATATAAATGCTAAATATTGAATCAAAAGCTAAATATTAAATCAGTGCTTTTATTTCAGCCTATACCTGAATGAAATTAACATAATGCTCAGAGTTAGTAGACTCAAAAAATGAAAAAAAAATTCAAAGGAATTATTTAAATTATGTTTTAAGTGACCATTCAATCTGGTTGCCTAAAATAAGCAGCAGCATAATTTTCTCTTTACTTATATAATGTGTAAGTTTGCAGATAGAAATAGGTAAGCTAAATTTCAACAGAGTTCTTTATGGAATCTAGAGGCAGCAAAATTGTATGTCTAAAATTTATATCTGTCATTATTTTAGTACACTACATGGGGTTATGTATAATCTATCATACTTTAATTGTGCAGGCTAAAACACATTACACAGGAGTCCCTGAAGGAATAAAGTCAGCTCTTTGGTTGGTTCATATTTGTATTAGTTTACCAATTGTTTTCACAAGGCAGCACATATGTTTATTGTTAGACTTCATAGTCTTAACTCCTGTTGCCTTAACCTTGTGCATATGTGAGACACTTTAACCACTGTTGAGTTTAATACCCACATTCAACATTATGGTATCTGAAGACTGCTGCAGAATAGAATTTAAATAACAACATTTTAGCTTTGAATCTAAAATTGCACTAAATATATAGTAGTCAATAACAAGGTATCTGTAGTGGAAAATATTGAAGCAAAATCTAAGATTTATTTGGTGATTTCAATTCTTACAGATTAGTTTATACAACATTTAGTACTATTTAAAACTATGTTGCCTTTTTTCTATTTTTTTCTGATGTGTATCAGCTGGATGAGTATTTCTTAAAATTCTTGAAGATTTTCTTCTTTAGGAACTAACTTCCACAAGCTTATGCCTGTGTCTATCATCTTTTGTTACATTATTTCTCATACACAGCATGTAACTTTGCCCTTATTTTTCCTTGAAATTAGCTTCTACTTTCAGGATAAAATTAAAACTTTGGAGTAAGAAGATTCAACCTGTGTTTTACATCACAATTAGAGGACTCTAAGAAAATTACTGAATTATGACTCTCAGCTACATTATCTCAGATTCATAAAAAAACTTAGCTACCTGATTCCCAATGGAATCCATTGCACAGAAATAGGTCTTTAAGCTCTCTATGAAATTCCTGAGGGCTGTTTACCTGGAAATCCTGAAACTGAGAACAGTGTGCAAAGCAGAATCATATGGGTACAGCAAAACTAGCTGTAAATAAACTAGTGCAACCAGGTGACTATGATGCACTTCCTGCCTTCCTGCCACACCTTTTTGTGTGTATTTATGTGTATATGTATGTATAAATAAATCTTGAGAGGATCAGCTCTTCCGTTTGCTTGATATAAAGTCTGTATCACAACTGGCCCAGCACAGTAGTTTGACAGCCAGATTCTAGCCTTATGAGTTTTCTCATGAGGAGTGGAGATGTTTTGTTCAATCTCTTATTGATTAATTGAAACAAACAACATTTTTAAATTTAGCAATTAAATGCTAATTCTGAAAGTGAGAGATGAGTATTTTAAAATATATGGACAGACTCCTTTCTCTTTTTAAGGTCAGGTTGGATCAGGCTTTGAACAACCTAATCTAGTGAAAGATGTTCCTGCCTGTGGCAGAGTTGAACTAGATGATCTTCAAGAGTCTCTTCTAACAGAAAACACTCTATGATTATATTATTCTTATGAGTTTTGTTTATGAAGATGATTATTCTTTTTCTCTCTCTTTCTCAGCTTTGCTGTGTTCTCTCTCTTCATAGTCCATTACTTTTCCCCCATAAAATATGTATTCAGTTCTGAATAAACTGTAGGCACTTGTTCATATATAACCAAAAACCAGTTCTTGAAAAAAGTTCCAATAACAAGGTAATATAATTTTTTTTTTATTTAATGAGACTGTTATTCTGTGTAGACCTAGTGAATACAGATAAATGCAAAATCAAGCCTCTTCATCATACTTTTAAACATCATTTTGCTCAATTTCAGCAGCTGCTTTGAATGATGATAACTTATTTACAAAGTAGCATTTAACCTACTAGCATCCTCTATCCCTCCTGAAACTACGACAATAAAGAATAATCAGAGCTGCTATGTATTTTCCAGCACAGCTGTAAGTGGAAGATTAATAACTTCAGAATATGTTGTGTAAAATAAGAAAAAAATAATTCTGTAGAGTAAGGTAAAGCTATGGTAAGCAATACCTGCTGAAGAAGTCAGCTGGTTTTGGAGTGGGTGTATTCTTTTATCCCTGCAGGAAACACTCATCTTGTGGTGTATAACCTCTCCTAGTAATGTTTTACAGAAAAGGGTAAAGAATGTTCCTTTTCTTATTTCCTAGAGTTAAATTCAGGGAAAAGGCTGTTAGCAATTAAGAACTTCAGATTTTTAGAATGTCTTCTAAAGCTGACCTGCATCTACTTATCAGGGAATCAGTCTGTTTCTGTGTTACACAAAATCACAGAATCACAGAATATTAGGAGTCGGAAGGGACCTTGAAAGATCAGCTAGTCCAACACCCCTGCCAGAGCAGGATCACCTAGACTAGGTTGCACAGGAACGCGTCCAGGCGGGTTTTGAATGCCTCCAGAGAAGGAGACTCCACAACTTCTCTTGGGAGCCTGTTCCAGTCCTCTGTCACCCTCACCGTAAAAAAGCTTTTCCTTATGTTCAGATTGAACCTCCTATGCTCCAGTTTGCTCCTATTGCCCCTTGTCCTATCATTTGACATCAGAGACAAGAGCCTGGCTCCTTTCTTCTGACACTCGCCCTTTACAAATTTATAAACATGACTGAGGTCACCCCTCAGTCTCCTCTTCTCCAAGCTAAAGAGACCCAGCTCCCTCAGCCGCTCCTCAAAAGGGAGATGCTCCACTCCCTCGATCATCTTTGTGGCTCTGCCCTGCACTCCTTCAAGCAATTCCGTGTCCTTCTTGAACTGA
>NW_010205943.1:0-219 GCF_000695765.1 Mesitornis unicolor
TTGGGGGCAGAAAGGGGGTCAGGTGGTGCCACATTTGGGGGCACAAAGGGAGTGACATGGTGCAGCATTTAGGGGTGCAAAGGGGGTCAGGTGGTGCCACATTTAGGGTATAAATGGGCTGGTGTGGTGCCGTGTTTGGGGGCAGAAAGGGGGTCAGGTGGTGCCATGTTTGGGGGTACAAAGGGGGTCACGTGGTGCCTCAAAGGGGGCAGAAACGGG
>NW_010205943.1:332-658 GCF_000695765.1 Mesitornis unicolor
TGCAGCATTTAGGGGTATAAATGGGGTGATGTGGTGCCACATTTAGGGGTGCAAAGGGGGTCACATGGTGCCATATTTGGGGACAGAAAGGGGGTCAGGTGGTGCCACAGAGGGGGCAGAAACAGGGTCACGTGGTGCCATGTTTGGGGCACCAAGGGGGGTCAGGTGGTGCCACATTTGGGGGTACAAAGGGGGTCACATGGTGCCACGTTTGGGGGCAGAAAGGGGGTCACGTGGTGCCTCAAAGGGGGCAGAAACAGGGTCAGGTGGTGCTGCATTTGGGGGTCATGTGGTGCTGTGTTTGGGGGCAGAAAGGGGGTCAGGCG
>NW_010205943.1:747-1121 GCF_000695765.1 Mesitornis unicolor
AGGGGGCAGAAACAGGGTCACGTGGTGCCACATTTGGGGGTATAGATGGGCTGATGTGGTGCCTCGTTTGGGGACAGAAAGGGGGTGATGTGGTGCCATGTTTGGGGCACCAAGGGGGTCACGTGGTGCCATATTTGGGGAGTAAAGGGAGTCACATGGTGCTGCATTTGGGGACAGAAAAGGGGTCACGTGGTGCCTCGTTTGGGGACAGAAACAGGGTCACATGGTGCCACATTTGGGGGTACAAAGGGGGTCACATGGTGCAGCACTTAGGGGTGCAAAGGGGGTCACGTGGTGCCACAAAGGGGACAGAAAGGGGGTCACGTGGTGCTACGTTTGGTGGTCACATGGTGCCGTGTTTGGGGGCAGAAAGG
>NW_010205943.1:1261-1487 GCF_000695765.1 Mesitornis unicolor
TGGGGTGATTTGGGGTGTTTGGGGGTGTTTGGGGTGATCTGGGGTGATTTGGGGTGATTTGGGGTGATTTGCTGTTGGGCTCGGTGACCTCCGAGGTCTCTTCCCACCCCCCCCACCTCCCCCCTAATTTGGGATTTGGGGCCCGGCGCAGCTGAGGCGGCGATTTGGGCTCTGACCCCCCCAAAAAGTGACAGCCTGGGCTGGAAAATGGCCCCAAAGCCGCCCC
>NW_010205943.1:1581-1949 GCF_000695765.1 Mesitornis unicolor
CTTTCAGGTACCTGCAGGGCAGCGAACAGCATCACCTCCTCCTCGGTGCAGTCGATCTCCTCGGTCAGCAGCGCCCAGCGAGCCTGCTCGTACAGCAGGGACAGGCGGGGGGCGTCCTGGGGGCACCGGAAAACGAGGGGTTGATTCTTGGGTGATTCTGGGGCGATTTTGGGGCGATTTTGGGTTTTTCTGAGCGGTTCTGGGTGCTCTCGGTACCTGCGGCTCCAGCTCCATGAAGCAGTGGTACTTGAAGCGCAGCAGCAGCTCCTCATCGTCCTCCACCTCCTGCTCCAGCAGCGACCGCGAGGAGTCCAACCACCTGCGGGGGGCGCCCACAGCTGCCCCACGGCTGCCCCATGGCTGCCCCA
>NW_010205944.1:0-10919 GCF_000695765.1 Mesitornis unicolor
TGCTTGGACTTTGGCCATTGCAGGAGCAGAAAAGCAAGAGCAGGAGAGAAGGGGGCCGAGAAGGCTTGAGACCTTTGTGATCCCTCAGCTTTATACTGAGTGTGACTTATGTGGGATGGAATACCTAGTTGGAGCGTTTTGGATTATGTGTCCTGTCTGTTCCTCTCTGTGGTGCAGAAACAGCACCCCTGGTTGACAGTGACCTTGTGATGTTTACATAACATACAAGCCTTATCACTTGTAGAAGTGAACGCTATCTGGAAAAACATGCCATTAGTTTCAGCAAGTACAGCCACTTAGAAGAGACTGAGCTGAAAAATAAAATCACTAAATAGAAAATTAGTTCTATTTAGCTCAAGCCAGGACATGCAGTTTCTGTCCAGTATTTCTAGTGAAAATGTAAAACTCAAGGCCAGAACAATAGCAATTATTATGGCAGTTTCAGAAGGTTCTAAAATCTTACTCCATGGTTAGACTCTGTGTGCCCAGCAGCTGCGAATTCTGCCTGTTGGCAAACTTATGTTGAATTTTAATGGATCGATAAAGCTCATGATTAAGTGCTGCACACCTCTCTCATCCAACAGGTAAAGTTTCATGAGGAATGCTGTCAACATTATCTGTCAACCAAAGGCTACTGAAATGGTACCAATGCATTTTCTCAGACAAATCCCTTAGCAATATGAATAGGTCTTATGCGCAGAAAATACTTAAAACAAATCACTAATAGGCAGATTGAAACCTTTTGAGAGGTATGACTGAGCCTAGTCTGCAATAAACCTTTATATTACTTAGGCTTTATTTTTACTTTGAAGAGGCTTATTTTCTGATTACGGCTTTGGGTCAGTCTTTTACATCTGTGAAAGGAGTACATAGGATATGGATTACTATAATAAAAATGATCTAATTTACTTAGCAAGAAAATATAAGGAAATAACTTGTTTAAACAAAATGAACATGTCAAACTGGATATTTTGTTGGCTCCAGATCATGGGAATGCTGCAGGCCTACACATTCAGTACTATTCGAGCTGTCTAACAGAAGTGAGTTTGAAACAGTTGGATGCAAAATTAAAAATTAGATCTCAGTTATTGGAAGGGATACAGAGAACAATGGTGAGTGCCACTACTGTGATTAAACAAATGGCTCTTTCTTAAGGTTTACGTGAACTTACAGAGCTGTAAGAATTTGGATGAATGTGACTGAGAGCACTCTTGGGAGGTCAGATATATCTAAGAACTTGGAGAAGTTCAGTTTGAGATGTTCTCTCTATTACTCTAAAAGTAAAAATTTAAAGGGTTGGAGGGTGCTTTCAGCCAGATGCCAGCTTAGATGGTTACAAGCTCGTAATAGTGTCTGTATGTCAACAGCTCTTTGAATACTTTATACCTAAAACTTGGTAGGGGATGGGATGGAAGGATGTGTTTCAGGGAAGTACAGATTCATAGCCATATTCTGCCAGCGTTCACCTTCATGGTAATAGTTAAATGCATCTGCTGCCAAATGAATATAACTAAGCTAATTCACATAATGAACAAGAGATGCTTCACCTGGAGAAGTTAGAGGAGAAGGAGAAATAAAATATCATATAATTCAATGTTTTAAGAAAAATGAAGACTAGTTTATAGTGCTAGGGAAGCAGAGTAAGATGTGTTTTCTACTACCTTCTAGTCCTTCTGCTGTTGCCTTTTTTGTGGAGGAGAGGATTTTAGAAGCCTTCAGCACTTTGCAACAGGGAGTAGGAACTCAATCCACCAAAAAAAGGAACAAGGCAATTGAAAGAATAGTACTGAGTAATGACTCACAGCAATTGCAACCAATTCTGACATTCTTTTTCATTCTGAAGCCAGTTTTTATAGTTTTATACAGTTTTACTCCAGTGTATGAGCCAATTCATGTAGACAGGTTTTGAACTACAGATGCAGAAAAGAAATGGAAAATGTCAGGAGTTTAAACTTTTATAAAGGTTGACAAGATAGAGAAGAGAAAGCGGTTGATAAGGGCAGCAATCTTAAAAGGAAACCTTTTAAGCAAAGATTACCTGAAGATAGTACAGACATAAAAGGCTGGTTTTTAGGAAAAAAAAAAATCATATAGTGAATAAATATTTCTGAAAAAGACAGAAATTACTATTTTTACCTGCATGTAAGAGCAAGTAAACATTTTTATTTTAATATTTTCATGTTTAGTTTGAGTGATTATGCTTAAAGACACTATAATTGCATTACCATTTCAAAGGTTCTGATTTCTAAATGCCATTTTCCTTTTCAAAGCAAGGAATTACATCCAAGTACTTCTTTTGTTATTTACTGCTTTTTGAAGACTGTAAGATATATCTTTTTACATTACCTGTAAGTACTATTCAAGATTAAATAAAACAAAGATAATGGGTTCTACTTTATATTGTAAATATCATCGCAAACCTTTGTCCTAACCAGGTCTGAGTGGTCAGTTAACCTTTACTTTTGTAGAGTGCTTAGTATTTTTCTGTGAGAACTTAATCATTGACTTCATAGGAAATGAAAAACTGAATTCTTGGACTGAATGCAGTATTTCATGATTCCATGTGCATGAATTCTCAGTTAAACTCTTCAGGTAACCTTTCTAGAATTAATTGTAAGTTGTGGAATTCCAAACTTAGGGCTGTTATCTCCATGGATATAGGCAAAAGGTGGCCTCGCTGACTTTAAAAAAGATTAAAGTAAAATAAAATAAAAATATTTACGAGTGTTAGGTAAGTGAATAGCAGGTGTTCAATCACAGTAATTTCTCCAGCAGTTCCAGAGATTTTCTGCACAGTAGTTCTGGATTCTAACAGATTTTGACTTTTCTTTCTAGTTCTTCAGGGGTATATTCCTTCTGATGAACGCTAACAATGAAATGGTATTTAGGAGATATATGCATATGGTCATTAGGTTTGCTTTGGGACTTTTGTTTTGGGATATGTTTTTGACAACAGTTTAGTGTTCTGTAAATGGCAGAGACCCTGACCTCATCCTAGGCCATGAAAACTTTCAGTGCAATCGTCTTGTGATCTAGAGCTCCCTTTAGGCTAACAGGTGCTTAAGAAGTAATTGCGAACAAAAAATTTATCAGGCCTGATTCTGAAGTCAGTTGCACCAAAATACAGCAGATTTGAAGCATGGCCCCCCATGCAAATTTAATGTCCAGTGATTTCAGATCTCAGAACAGAGTGTCCTCCTGTTCACTAACACACAACATGAATTCTACAGTTAACTGTACAGTTGTCTGCTGATTATATGTTAACTTTTGGTGGCTAGGAAAAGTCAGCTCTTTACTAGGATATTCCGGGCTTTATCTCTTAATTTTACCATCCTTTCGCAGATTAGAGAAGTTACGAAAGCAAATAGGGCTGTCTTGCCAGCAACATTTCATTTAATGGTAAACATTAGCAATACCCTGTCAAGAAGCTACTGACAGCTCTTTTGTATTGTGAACTTGTGAGCAACAATATATATAACTTTGCCTATGTTGTGTTGGAATAGAGGTTGGTAATTCATAATGCTGAATTGTTCAATTTTTGGCATGGCAAATGTTTTTGGGCTGATGGAGCAGATTGCTAATGTGCTCAAAACAGTAAGAGACAATTGTCTCACCCAGGAACTCGAAAAAGCATGCCTAATTTTCTAACAATTTCATCTTGTTAATTATCTCTTCTTCTGAAACATCTTTGGAAATCAAGTCTTTGTAAGTGATACTGGGATGCTACATGCAAAGCTCACTAGGTGGGACCCAAAGTTCAGTGTAAAAGGGAGTTATGAAAGACATCTTTGCTTTGCAGGTGGAATGTATTTTAATTATGTACATTTTTATTCTGAGAAGCTTAATTTGAATTCCTACAATACAAATCAAAAAAGGTTCCATGTAATTCCCAGTTACAGCAAAGAGGATTAGAAATTGAAAAGATATCTGATATCTGCAGGTAATAAAGCTAACTATTTGGAGCCTGAGGGTTTTTTGTTTGAGTAATTACTCATTTGGCCTGGCCTGGGAAAACCATTAATCATAATGACCATTTTAAAGAGCTCCCTTTCCTTTATGGGCCGGACCACAGAGGTCATCACCCAGTCATTCAGGTCAACGGAAAGGGCACATGTCTCCTCTTGCTTGACTACTAGCCCAGTGTGTAAGTTGACATTGGGTCAACAAACAGCCACTCTTCTCCTAATTATTGGAAATGTGGCAACCTTTACTGATGGACAAAGTTTTGACATAAAGGAACATACAGGTGGTGGCTGGGCTTGCAGTTAAAAGCTGAAATAACAATGTAAGCCAAATGAGTTTCACTCTCACCTGGATGAACCTGGAGTTTTCTAAATGACATATTGTTTGGCAGTTGCTTTGTCTTTGGTGTAAATATGCTACAGGGAGAAAGTTCCCATAAAAATTTAGATTGCATATAGTTTTGGTTTTTAGTTTGTTTTGAGGCTCTGACCCCTTGAAGATTTAAGTATAATAATTTTAAGACTTTGCTGAACCATGCCATTGATACATACACATTTACAAGTGTATGCATACTATCTATATGATCAAATGTGGTGCATTAATCCTAATGTCATTATATCAATGTTTGATTTCAGTAATAGACCTTAAAAGAAGATATTAGTCATACAGTATTGATGAATATGCCAAGAGTAAATAATATAATTTAAGCATGATTTTAAAGAAAAAAATCTAGATATTGTTTGTTTATGAACTTGTATTTGAGATGCATAACTTCATGTTGATTTTGTTTAAGCTCCTGACTGATAGAAACACATGGTGGGAGGAAAAAGAAGCTCAAGTTTGAGTCACCTTTCCAGGGTTGATTAGATGATCTCTAATTCCCTGTATCATATGTGTGCCCATTATCATGTTGTAGGAATGTAGCTTTCCAACAAATATTCATAGTTTGTAAGGTCAAATTCTGAGCAAAATCATGTGAGAGCTTGAAACAGCAGTGTTAGAGATGTCTTCTAAACTGTGTCTGACTGCCTTGTGTGAGGTGTGCTGTGATGGCCATTCAGAAGAGGAGGGAATTGTTTAACGTGTAAGTAGAGGTGCTGTCAATGTGTGGATGGACAGCCCAAATTCTGCTACTGATTGCCAGCCTCCCAGTCACACAATCAGTTCCAGACGTGACTTGTGAAGGACCTGGAGTGAGAGCTGGCTGCATGCTGTCAGTCCTGGAGCACCATGTGCTGGCAATTCTGATCCTGCCACTCCACTCTTGCGTGCAGTTTCAATTTTACTTGGCTTGTCCTTTTATTCCCTTTACAGCAGTTGGCTGATAGTTAAGATTGAATTGAATTTAAATTATTATACTCATTGGGGAGCTAATACGGTATCTTGTCACCTGTAAATTGCCTCAGCATGATGCAAGTTGTAATTTCAAATGTGAATTTTCCTATCAGAAAGGAGCTGTGTGGATTACGCTGTCTTTCATTACCTTGTGAAACTTCCAAAGCCTTTTTTTACTGTAGTCTACTTTGCCAGCCTCTGCAAGGCAGAAAATAAGTTTTGCAGGAAAGCAGGCTACAAACTATGATACTAGATGCTTTGAAGCATAAAAATAGATTTACCAAGATGTACATATGCATATGTATATTTGTGTGTCTATATACACTTATGTGCTTTTGAATAATTCAGTCTATTTTCATCTGTTAATAACCTTGCAAGCTTGCTTTTGAATTATAATCTACCTGTTCTTTCTGCTATAACCATTTAAAGATACTCATATAATTCAGTGAGTTTACTAGCTGGCCTGACTGGCTTTCACTTCACATCTGTTTGTGGCTCTGACAGGAACAAATTAGTACTATTTTTACTTGAGTGAAACCAGCAAAGTCAGAGGGACTGTATAATGAGTGTGTGAAAGTGATTTGTGCTTAGTTTTGTGATGCTAGTCTTATGCAGATAGGTTAGACCCAGCTCCTATGCAATACTTAGCAATTTTTAATCTATACTTTACAGAAAAGCTAATGATTTTGCACAATGACTACAAATTTCTACCACTACAGAAGAAAAAAATCTGGAAAAGTTGGTTATTATGCTAAAGAGGCAATAATCAGACTCAAAATACAGAGCAGGCTTTGGAGTTATGTTCAAATGGGACAGAATACACATAAGTACTGTTTCTTCTTTTTCTTTCCTTTTTCTATCCAAGTATAAATCTTGTGTTTTAGGGCAGTCATTAGCATTCTCAAAATGCTGTAAATATAGAGTGTTTAAGGAACCAAGGACGATGAGCCTTCAGTCTTTTTTCACAGATTTATTAATTGCTTTGTGGTTAATGGCTAACTGAAAACTTTCCCTCTAAGCAATCCCATAATTTCCATTTGCAGATGTCTTTTTTAGTCAAAATCCTAAATCTACTTAGATCTGAGTGGCTGCTATTCTGGTGTTTTCCATAAGAAGTCATGAAGTAGTTCTGGGAGTACTTTTCAGTCCCCAGAATACCCAGATTCAATGACTACTACATTTTTCTGTGCATAACAATGTTGTGCATTATGTAGCATATATAAGAAATCTTTGTAACAAGTGAATTTGGCTTATTCCTCACACCCTGTGGTGTATGTGTTGCTTTCTGCATGCGGAAGGTCTCTGTGGTGTTGTGTTTTGTTTTTTTTTTCCTTTGGGCTTTATTTTGTGATCTTTACTTGAATAACTTTCCATCCTATCAGTCTACTGCTTATAGCTTCTCTGCTGCTACTGTTTTTCTTGCAGATTGTTCTCAGGCCTGCTTGTCCACAGTCACTGTCAGTCGGCTTCTGTAGTACTTTAATGTCTGTTCAGAAGTTTCCCACTTGTAGCACTTGCACCTGTTCAGAAACATTTTGCTTGCAGAGACCCAAAGTTCAGTAAAGCAGTTATTCTACAGCCTGAGATTCTGTCTATATTTTTCTTACTCCTGAATAGGTTCTGTGTTTACGAAAGTGTTTTCACTTTCGCTTCTACATTCTTATGGACTTAAAATCAGACATGAAGTCTCCTGTCTTTATCTTTGTTCTAGTGGTACTACTTAGATAGAGTGGAATCAGGGTATTTTACGTAGTGCTTAGTTTATATCTAGACTACACAAAAGATGGCCAAGCTAGTTTAAAATCCAGCAAGCTGAGTACAGTGATCTGTGCTGGACCTGTATGCCACTTGTAAATAAGGAAGTATATGCTCGATATTTAGTTCTTCACCACTAGTGCAAAGATGTTTGTATTTCCTTCTCTTCTCTCTATTCTGTTTTGCTCTTCCCTCTCCTCCAGTGAACGGAGGCATCCTGTGTGGTGGAGCTGCCATGTTTCTTTTATTGCAGGAACAGCAAGAACAGGACCACCACTCCAGGATGTGTTAAAAGTTACTGTCTCTTCCAGTCTCTGTTGTGTTTCTTGGGCTGTGTCTCTGCTCTCCAGGTCAACGTATTCCTAGCTCTTAAAGAGTTGTAGTCTTTTTCTGTTGTTGTTGTCCTGCATATATGATGGTAACAATCTGCTAATACTTATTATCAGATTCTATGTCCTCCAACTGGTTGGAACTGCTGGACCTACCTCAACTGTGCTTAAATACCTTCTTCTGCAATGTAACTCATACATTGTAAACCCCATTCTGTTTTAGGCACAGACTGTTTAAGACTTTTGCATTCTTACTACATGTAAGGTGAGAGACAGCTGGGAAGTCAAGATAATAGCTATTTACCGATGCACTCTAACAATATAGAACAATCAAGTGTGTGTGCAATTAAATCCACAATTGAAAAAGATGAGAGTTCCTAGATATCCCTGAATTTCAATGAAATGAGGGCCATTTGTAAAATGGAGAGCATTGAGATTAGAATGTAATTAAAAAGTGCAAGTTAAGTTTTTAAAGTGTGGATTCGTAATTGGATATACAATCTTCCACTCCTGGGTCACCAGTTCAAATCTATCCCAGGTCAGTAGTCACTGAATCCTGGTACCATCTAACAGCTGGTGGTTTATGTGAAATGAGTAGCCTGTCTAACTTCAGTTTGTAGTGAACAGGTGTCCACCCTGCAAAAAAGCTACTACTACAATTGTTAACTTAGCTCAAAGTCTTTGCATGGAAGCAAAAATCTGGGTTGCTGTAGAATTAAACTTCCCTGCAGCATGGGCAAACTGGCACTGAAGTTTAATTGTGGGCAAAATAGTAAGGTTTGTAGTTTTCATATTCTCTGCTTGAACTTCATTTAAGCAGAGATAGAACACCTATTATGGTGGCCAAAAAGGCCACGTCAGAAACCCTAAATTACCTTTGTAAAAAGGAAACAGTATGAAGACAGCTTAATCTAAGTATCTAAAGATCAGAAAGCACACATTATCCATTTATGGATTTTTTATGATCTACAACATTGCTATTAAAACTTCAAAAACCCAATGAATTTAAAAAAAAAACAACCGAAGTTCCTTGAAATTGTCTCCTCTTCTGTGTTGTAGTTCTCATCTGATACTGTCTCCCAGATCACTTTTCACAGTCCCAGTCTTCTGAGAGCAATGCCACAGTGCTATTTGAGCATGCTGAAAAGCAAGTACAGAACATTAAAAACTGTTATTTTAAACAGATATAACCCTGCCTATAGGTGAGTCAGGCAGATGAGAATCTGAAAAATTAAAAATGAAAATCATTATTCAGAGATGGATCATGAAATAGTTTTGTCTTAGCCATCCCTTTAGCCCCCCCCAGCGCAGTGATGTGATATATGACCTGTGAATTTTTTGAGAAGCTTCTTTTCCCATAGAGCTCCCATTACAGCAACGAACCTCTTTCTGCCCGTATCGTTTTGTCCCATTGCAACAAATGTGAGATTTGGTGCTTGTGGGAGAGCACACGGCACCACTCAAGGGGAGGACAGGGCCTGTGTGTTCACAGGGAGCACAGCCCAGCCAAGGAGGGCAACGTGCCTCTCGCGCCAGGGCCACTGCAGGGTGCTAGCAGGCATCGCCCTGCCCCGAAAATGCAGCCATGGTGATTCACACACCAGGGCTGCTGTGCTGGTGAAAAGGAAAAATGTCATGAGGACATGCAGTAAAAGGTGGCCTCACAAGGGCACAATGTTACACAGTTTTTCTTCAGCCTAACAGGTGGCTTGTCAACATAACTGTAATTTTATATAGAGGTATTCAGAAGCCTTAGAGACATAGACTATGGCATTTCAATTATGTCCATGCCTTTGATACTGGCGCTACAGTGTTGGGGAATGCTATGGCACTATTTAAATTCGGTGTATGTCAGTGTTGGCTGCATGATTGTGTGCCTGGTGCCAGCTCAATACTTTCTTGTGTCAATGACTGCTCATGCTGTACATGTAAAAGGCAGCTGGAGTAGTAAAGCTTGGATTTCACAGATTTGTTGATAATATGGATGGACACCGTGTTAGAGTCATCACAGCAAAAACGCCTCGTGCTAACTCGTGATCTGTTGTCTGAACATACGAGTTTAATAAGTAGAGAGATAATCGCATGTGGTCTGAAGTGTCACCTTTGTTAATGGTTCTGGCCCATGCAAACTCTGTGTGTGTGTGTGTTCTATTTTTGTCATTTCTCAAAAGGAGCTATACTACATTCTCTGCAACATTTGGGAAGAAACAAGGACACTTTTGTGATTTGAAGAGTTGCTTAAGGATTATTTTAGGCCCCTAGATTTTAACAAACCAACTAACTTGAAATTCTTAAGACTTCTTCAGATTTGTAAGGAATATGCTCTGTTTTAGTTTTGTATTCTGATAGAAGGTTTCTTTCTCATCTCCTTTAGATTGTGTAGCTATACTGATACAAATCGAGAAAGTAATTGTGTGTGAAGAAAGAGCACAGACACAGATACCTACTTTTACTTCTGCCACATTTCATTCCTATGATAACACCAAGGGTCCTTGATGAGTTTAAAGTCTGCTTATGTCTCTGTAAAAGGAATTGATTAGCAATGAGTCTGATGTTGCTTCCTTTAAGCTGAATAGAGTTTTTTGCTGGTGATACCAGAGGCACTTGGTACAGGCTATGCTGCTGTGCCTTTTTTACGAAGAAGAAACTGAGTCTTGTATTCATTACCCTCTCTATCCATCAACCTGAAATAAAATCATGTTTATTTCTGGTTTGCACCGGTAGATGAAAATGGAAGAGAAACAAGTTCTGATAACTACTCATCAAGATTTCTGTGGCAGAAATAGTTACCTGTCTGTTTTAGGCTGATAGTTTTCATTTAAATCTGAACTATGAATTGCCTTGTTTGGGTGAAGTTCGCCCAATGACATTAATTTCCCTTAAATTTTTGTCCACTCTCTAAGAGATCTTGTATGGACCTTGTACCCTTAATACGTTGCAGAGGAGATAACCTTCTACAGTAACATCTAACTGTAATAACCTTACATTGTTATAGTCATTGAAATAAGAAATAATAAATTCTAATTTTTAGTCTTTATTTCATTGGCTCTCAAATTTTATGTAATGTGTTGCTGGTGGTCTATATGGTTGCTTCTCCCCTTTTCACTTGCAGCTGCTTCTTTGATGCCTTGGCAGGAGTGATTGCTTAGGTCTTCCCTAGTGGTGCTTCCAGCTGTAAGAGCAGGGCTGTGGCATGAGAAACACTATCACTTTGAAGTGGAATAACCCCCAAACACTTCCTTGTTGTCAACCCTAGAGTTTCAGAGAGGAGGAAAAGACTCGCCTTTCTTTGGATATACTGAAAGCAGAACAGATGTAGGAAAAAGAGCAGTGTGAGGGCACATGGATTTAGTCCGAAAAGTCAATCCAGCCCCACTGATTAGGACACCAGGATCACAGAATCACAGAATATTAGGAGTTGGAAGGGATGTTGAAAGATCACCCAGTCCAACCCCCCTGCCAGAGCAGGATCACCTAGACTAAGTTGCAGAGGAACACATCCAGGCTGGTTTTGAAAGTCTCCAGAGAAGGAGACTC
>NW_010205945.1:0-3854 GCF_000695765.1 Mesitornis unicolor
GGGCTTCTGCGGCCGCTGCTTTGCTGCCGGCTTTGGGGAGGCGCCGCTTGTTTTGCTCCGCGGAGGAGCCCCGGGACGCTGACCTGCCCGAGCCCCTGAGAGACACCAGAGCTGTGGGAGGCTGCACCCATCTCCCCCACATCACACCCCTTGCACCCGGGGAGGGGGTGTCCCGGGGGACCCGGGTGCCCCGTGTCAGCTGGGCGCTGCCTCCTCCTCCTCCTGGGTGACGAGGGAGGAATGCTCGGAGGAATTAATGAGACAGATCTGGCTTTGTTGCTGGCCCGATCCTCCTATCTCCCAGCCCTCCCCAGCCTGCCAAGAAGTGCTTGGGAAGGCCTCGCACCGTTAACCCTTTCCCTGCCGCACCTCTGGCCATCCCAGAGCTCACAGACAGCCTCAGTAGGCTTTACCCTTCCCAGATTCTCAGAGGAGACTACTGAGGCCACTGGGAAGTTCTGGTCTTCCTAAAAATCCCATGGTGGTCAAGGACTTGTCTCTTGGTTGGTGGCTGAGGAGTGGCCTTGCTGTGTCCCCTAAGCAGAGCTAGGGTGTGAGACTGTGACGCCACGCAGAATCCGGCAGTGCAGCGCTTGCTGCTGGCAGCATTGCCTCCTCTCTGCTGGTGGAGGTCCCCGATGCATCGCTGCGGTCCCCTGGGCAGAGAGGAGCCGTGGTGGGAGCTGGCGTGATGGTGGCCGAGCCCCCGTGAAGGACACAATGTGATGGGGTTGAGCGTGGGAATGTGGGCAGCAATGAGTAGGGCAGAGATGGGGGATGCCAGAATGGACAGTTGGTGAGGTGGGTTTTGGGGTGCAACTGGGGGATAACTGTTGATCTGCAGTGGGGACGGTGGTGGAGATGGGGGCATCATACAGTCCCTGCTGCTGCCCTGAGAGGACAGGGACGTGGAGATGTCCCCTGTGGATGCCACTCTGCTGGGCTTCAGCCTGTGACAGTGGTCGAGGCTCAGCGGGTGCCTCCAAGCTCCTGCCATGGCTCTGACTTAAAGGACAGGACCTGGAAGACCCATTGCGGGCAGGGAGGTGGCATTTGGGGTCCCCAGGGGATGGTGAAGGCAGACCAAGCCTTAGCTTTGCGTGGGTTGAGGCCATCGCCAGGCTGGGACAAGCTCCCCGCCTCGTGCTTTGGGGTTATTTATAGGGCTGCCATTTATATCGTTTCTATTTCTGTTGCTGTGTGGGGATGATGCGAGGAAGCGAGGGGGAAGGGCTCAAGTCTGCCGTGGGCCCCAGTGCCCGGATGTGGGATGCCTGGATGCGGGGTGCCCAATCTCTTCAGCAAGGGATGCTGCTGGCGGCGTTGTTCCCAGCCTGGCTGTGGGTAGAGCCTGGATTGGCACCAGGGCTGGTCCTTCTGCAGCCCTCGGGGCATCAACCCTGCAGAAAAAACTCTGCAGATGATCTGCGGTATTGGCTCGCCAGGATTTTTTGGAGCTGGTTTTATTGGTTTCAGCAAAAAATAGCGTCAGAGGGGTCAGCTGTAGCACTGTGGTGGGGGTGACCATCTGCAGCTCTGGGACTGGGCTTTCCCAGACCAGGACTGGCTCTTGCCTGGCCACAGGTCACTTGGTCACTCACCATGGTTCTCCCTAAAGCCATGACGGTGGGTTTTCTTGCCAGAATTGTCACCTCCTGCCCTCTTCTAGGTCTCTGCCACAGCCATGAGCTCTTTGGCCCCTCACCAGGCTGGTGCCTACATGCTGGTACCCATCTCTCCAGCCTCTTTTGGCCAGCAATGCACTTGCTGAGGCTGGCATGTGCCCTCTTGTGCCACCTTCCCAACTGTGGTGACATTCCGGGTGACACAAGGGTGGCTGCGTCCAGGGAGCAGCCTGAAATAGCTTCATCACCACCTTGGTCTTTGGTGCTGGTGCCACCAGGGCAGCATGCTTCTGGGGCAGGTGGCTTCTCCCGGGGTTGGGTGATTCTGGGTGGTGCTTGGTGATGCTGGGTGGCCACAGCCTCGGTGCTGGTGGTCTTAGGGCCAGTGGGGAGCAGCAGGGGAACCTCACGAGAACTCATTACTGGCAGGACACGAGGTGTCTGGGGTGCCAGTCCTGTATCCCACCAAGGTCAGGGAAGCGGGAATGTTCTCCTGGGGTGTCTGGATTTTTCTTCTGCCTGCGCATGGGCTGGCCATAGCTGTACAGGCGAGTCTGAGCTTGGCTGCCCATGGAGGGGGTTGTTTGCATGTTCAGCTGTTGTGGCTGGGGTGGGGATGCTCAGGGCAGCTCCTCAGGCCTGGCGAGAGGAGGATGTGACAGGAACACCCCCGAAAAGGGTGCGGTTGGGGTGTTATGCCCATGTCCCTGCTGCATAGGAGGGATGGAGGCAGCTGCCCTGGCTGTTCCGGGGTGGTGAGCATCTGGGGAAGTCCCTTGAGCTGGAGGAGGTGACCAGCGGCCATGGGGCTGTCCCCTTCCCTGTGCCTGCTCCCTGTCCCCAACCAGGCCAGGGACAGAGATTCATTTAACTCAGTTACCGCCCAGGCCCTGACGCTGTTGTCTTGGCTCGTGCCCTTCCTCTGCCCTCCCTTGGCAAGGTGTCTCTGAGCTGGCAAGCCCTGCCGAGCGCCGTGCAGGGTGCCACGAGGTACTCGGAGGAGATGTCTGGTGCCCCTGTCCTCCTCTGGGGCCCTCTCTCACCTTTCAAATGCAGGACCCCACATCCTGCCTGCTCCCAGCGTCTCCCCATGGGTGATGCCCAGGATGGAGCTGTGCCACGCAGTTTGTCTGCGCCACCTGAATTTTAGCTGCCCCACAGGGCTGCAGGCAGAGCTACGGAGCTACAGCCTGGCTGTGCCTCCCTGGAGAAAAGCCTGGACGTCCCTTCACTGCGTGGCACTGGAGAACGCCTCTCCTGCAGCTCCAGGCAGCTTTAGCGTGGCTTTCTTATTAAACTTTAATGAGAACAAATGAGCTGGCATGGGCCGTGGCTGCAGGCGCATTGCCTGGCCGTGTGCTGGGCACCGGCTCCGCATGGCTGCCAGCGCGGCGAAGGCTTTGCAGGAAGCTGCTCATCCCAGGATGGTGCTGGGAACGATGCTTTCCCCCGAGGAAAAAGCAGCAAGGGGTGAAAAGCTGGGTTGTGCCCCCCTGCCTGCAGCTGCCATTGGGTCAGGACTCTTGCCTGTGGGTAGAAAGGGTCAGGGGGACAGCTCTGCAACCTCCTTCATCCAGGTGAGGTAGGACATATGGTCTCCATGTAGGTTTTTGAAGGCTGGGGTGGAGATGGGTCTCCCCACACCATGCTTTGTGTGTGCTGCTGGCTTCCCTCCATGACCATGACACTGGCACTGCTGGCGGGTGAGTGACAAGATGCCTCTGTTTGCCAGTAATGGAGTGGTTTTTCCCCAGATGCTGTTCACATGCATGGGTGCCCAAGGTGGGGAGGCTTTGCCACCCTACAATGGACTCCCATGCACTTCTCTCTGCTGTATGCTGGCCATGTCCCATGTAGGGACCTTTGGGCTGGGGAAGTGGCCCCACAAGTGGCTCACCCTCTATGGAGGGGGTTACCTGTGTCCAGGAGCACCTCATCTCTGTGGTCACCCCCCAAGTCTCTGCCCCAATGCTTTTCTTCCCAAACCTGGCCTGACCTTGCTCTAAAAACAGTGGCAAACAGGAAAGGAGCCTGGGAGGGAGGTGTCTCTTCCTGCCCTGGTGACGTGGTGGTGGCAGCTGGTTCCAGCCTGGATGGCACTGCCTGCTCCAGCCTTCTCCATCGAAGATGGGAAGGGGTGCCAGGCCTAGGTACCCCAGGACCAGGGCCTGTGCATGGAGCCGGGGGTTACATCTGTGCCACAGAGTCCCCTGGTTGTTTAAGGCATTC
>NW_010205945.1:3885-6139 GCF_000695765.1 Mesitornis unicolor
TGGGGAGCTGGAGGGGCGGGAGGTGCCACTGGGGTTGGCACGGAGGGCAGGTGGCTCTGCCTCATGAGGCATCCTCGGTTCCTGCTTGGGAAAGGCACCCAGCATCTTTGGAGATCTCTGGTGGGAAGCTCTGACTGAAGCCAGCCCCTCCAAGGCTTTGGAGACCCAGATGACACAATCTGGGGGCATCTGAGCGAGGAAACCCTTTGCCCAGCAGCTGGTGGGTGTTGCAGTGTGCCCATGGGCACACCACGGGACCCTCTGTGCCACCACCTGATATTGAGCCATGGGATGCTCACAGCAAAGCCATGGCAGTTGCTGTATATATATACAGCATATATATACATATACATATACAGCAATGCAGAAGTGAGCAGCAGGGCTGTTGGGGTTGCTGCTGTGCCATCTCTGCTCCCTGGGCAGCTGATGCTGGGGGGTCCCCTCCTTCCAAAGGGGGGACGGGCGTCCCTCTGTCCTCCGTCCTGCCGTCCCCAGCCCTTGAGTCATGGCGCTAGGCAGTGATGTCAGCCCTCGGGCAGGGGAAGCGTGGGAGGAGACTGCTGCTGGGGGGAGCCCTCTGGGCCCCCGCACACGGGCAGACAGATGAACGGACGGACAGCATGAGAGAGCAACAGCCGCCCGGGACGCAGGGACGTGCTGCCGCAGCCCACCATGAACGGCAAACCCAAAGGTACCAAGTGCCGGCGCTGCCAGGGCCCCCCAGCAAATGCTGTTAATCTGGGGACCCCCAGCTGTTTGAGGCTCCTGGGGTGACATGACCAGGCTCGCGGGGGACTTTTTTGGGCAAGCGGCTTTCCTGGGAGGAGAGCTCTCCCTGCCGGGGGCACCGAGGATGGGTTCCTGCTGCCTGCAAGGGACACGGGTGTCACTGCGGGGTGTTGGGGCGAGGTGTCTGTGGCAGGATAGGACCCACTGTCTGCCCCCCGCTCCTAGGCAATGTGCTTTCCTCGGCAAATTGGTTTTCTCCCGCTATGCCCACCCCACATCTTGTCTACGGCCATGTTAATGAGGGCAAGCAGAGCCTGGCTGTATGTCAGGCATCCCTGACACAGTGGCCCCAAGAGACCTGAGCAGAACAGGGGGATCCCGGGGCTGCTTAGCACACAGGAACCAAGTTACATGGGCAGGATTTGAGGGGAGGGAGGGAAGCTACTGGTACCCAGCAAAGCATCCTGGAGATGAGCAGGTGAGGGTGAAGGTGGTGTGTGGGACCTTTGCAAGGTTATGCCAGCACCAGGAGGATCATGCCAGAGCCCCATTGTCTGCTCAGCACCTCTGAGAGGGGTCCCAGTCCCACTCAGGAGCAGGATCTGGTGGCCCTGGCAGGCTACAGTCACATCTAGCAGGGCATGAAGATGACCCCCTAGGCCTCCAAAGCCATGGGGATCCTGGCTGGGTGTTCAGTCTGTGCCTTTGGTGATGGGAGACCCACTTCACTGGGACCACAGTGGTCCTGGACTGGTTTTCAGGAGCCGTCCTAGCAAACCAGTTGCGCTTGAGCTGGGGGGAGCGCCCCGGCCCCAGCAGTGGCCTCCTCCCTCAGTCCCAGTTTGGGGCTTGCATCCCCTTCTGGCTGTGAATGGGACCCACAGGATGGGTGTTCGGGTGGGAGGCTGCAAGTCCCCCCCACCCCGGGAAGCCGTCAGTGAGCGTCCGCCTCTGCCGTGCCCTGCCCTGCCCTTCCTCGGGGACACTCTGCAGGGTAAATAAGCATTTCCTCCAATTCTTCCCATTCGCAGCTCCTTCCCTTTCCTGCCGCCCTCCCACTCGGCCCAAGGAGCCAGCCGACCTCCTGCGGCCATGAAGGCAGATACTGCCATGGCCCCCACAACCTCCATCAGCACCCAGCGCCCATCCAGGCCCCCACACGCAGCACCCAAATTGCCATCCCCTGGGGCTGCAACCTCATGGCTGGGAGTTTCTCTTCCAGATGAGTCAGGGGGAGCTGGAATGCCATTCACTGACTCATCCAACTGCCCAAAACCCCCATTCCCCCTCCTTGCCCAGTGTAGGGGGAGTTCTGCCTGCCTGGAGGAGCAGCAGAATGTGGAGGAGGTCAGGGAAGAGGCGTCCCAGGCTCTCTGTGACCAAGGCGCCACGGCGGCAGGCCTCAGATGCTTCCATTGCCTGCACTGGGGAGGGACGAGGGGTGGTGGGAGGGAAAAGCTGCTCCAGCCCACTCTGGGAGCCGGCCAAGGGCCGCCCCGGGGCCGGAAGGGGCTGGCGGGGGGCC
>NW_010205946.1:0-688 GCF_000695765.1 Mesitornis unicolor
CGCATTCTTGCACTGGCTCTGCCAGCCCAGCGGGACCCCGCAGGCAATGGGGCCGGTGGTGACTCTAGGTCATCAACAGGTCCTAACCTCACCAGGGAGCCACCCCACTGGACCCCAGAGCCAAGGCGCTGGAGTGGGCTGCAGGTTACGAGCCTGCACTATGAAAGGGGAAACTGAGGCACAGAGAAGGGACTGGAGCTGTGCTCGAGGATGGGTTGGCAGGAGTCAAGGTCTTTGTTGTGGCTATAAGGGAACCGGGCAAGTGGTCCCACACCCCCATTAGCCCCATCAGGACCTGACTTCCTGTGGGTGCCCCATCCGCCCCCCCAGGCCCCAGAGCCAGGGCGTGGGTCTGTGCCAGTTTTGGGTGCTGCCAGCCTTGCCCCGAGGGCAGGGACGCGCTCTGGAGCCATCACACCCGAAACTTCCCCAAAACCCGAGTGTTCAAGGAGAACGGTCCCACCCAGGCTCCGGGGCCAGCCCGTGGTCCCCCCTTCCTTGGGGAAAGGGTCCCCAAGGTCTTGGTGCAGGGACCCAGGACTGGGAGCTGCCCCACAGCTTGGGGTGCCCCCAATCCCCCCCAGGCAGAGGGGTTTTAGCTCCTCCCGTGTTTGCCCAGGGCCGTGGCCGCCTGCTCCTGCGTGGGAGGAAAACTCCCCCCCCCTCTTTTCCGCAGGGGCCGAGCCTT
>NW_010205946.1:735-2210 GCF_000695765.1 Mesitornis unicolor
GGGGCAGAACAGGCGCAGCCGCGGCCTCCATCCCTCCTCCCTCCCAGCAACGCCGGCCCTGGGGCCGCAGTCACCCCTGGGGACAGGCCAGCCCCCATCTGCCACCCCAGAGCTGCTCCCTAGCGGGGTGAGGAGATAGGGGTGGCGCAAGGGGACACTGAGTCACAGTTTCAGCTGCCAGGCTCAGCATACCTGCGCGGTCAAGGCTCGGCTAAGAATAACAGCAACGGGAGAAACCTTCACCGCGGGGCTCCAGACAGGCCCAGGGGGACAAGTTTTTAGTCAGACCTGTTGGGTAGCGTTATAAGCACTAATTTGGGGCCCTGTCCCCTCCCGCAGCCTCGTGCTCGTGCCTTCTCCTCAGGCTGCCCCCCAGCCCAGGGCAGCAAGGCCCCAGCGTCGCAGCATCGCCCAACTCTGCTGCTTCTCACCCCTCCAATGCCCGCAGCCCCACACCACAGGGGCTGAGCCCTCCCGGGGCTCGGTGCTGACGGGTTGAGGGTTTTCGGGGATGCCTCACATCCTCGTCACTGCCAGGGATGAGCCACTGAGCCGGGCTGGTCCACACTGCGCTGCCCAAGCCCTGGCCCAGCCCAGATGTGGGAGGCTTCCAGCAGATTCAGACACATGAGCAGCTCCTGGCAGTGCCTCAGGCCCCACGCAGCAGGAAATTCTGGCTTTGTGCAGGGCTGGGTGAACCCTGCTCAATTTTCGATTCAATTCACTGTTTGGATTGCTGGCAAAACATCATCTGGGGATTGAAAGCCAAGGTTTCAACCCCAAACTTCCCCCTTCTGCAAGCAGGGCAGGCACAGCTCGTTTCTGTGGAGCCCAGAAACACCTCGGCATGTACCTGCTGCTCCCAGGGAGCTCCCAAGCCACAGCATCCCCAGACTTCCCTGGGCAAGCAGGAGCACACGATGGACACTGGGGAAAAGCACCAGCCCTTGATGGCTCTGAAAAACCTGTCCTTCTTATATCAACAGAAGGGAATCTGCCCCTCCGCTGGCTCTGGACACCAAGACAGAGCTGCCACGAAGCACGAAACAAGCTTCCAGGAAGGCGCCGGTGGCAGATGGCAGCAGCGGCTCCGATGTGCCCGAGGGATTTAACGTGGGCAAAGCTCCCAGGACTGCAGCTGGGGAGCAGCCAGGAAGAGCTCAGGAAGGCCCCAGCCACCGGGCGACCAGGAGCTGGGGACAACACGCAGCAAGGCCACCAGGACCGGGGCAATACCCCCCTGAATGGTGCTAGCACCCCTGACAGGCAGCGCTCACGGTGCAGGGGATGCTCCTGCCTGGAGAGCGTCTCTGGCAGCAGCCCCGTGTGGCTGCAGTGACAGCGAGGAGGGTGGCCCTGTCACCACCGGGCGGCACCCGCGCTCCTGCAGCAGCAGCGCAAAGCAGCTCAGCAGCCTCCTCCCTGCAGAGGCTTCCCCGGGGACACAAAGCACCGAACCCCCCGCCGGTTCACCC
>NW_010205946.1:2256-22230 GCF_000695765.1 Mesitornis unicolor
AGAAGAAAGGCGGCGCCTGCTCGAAGAGCTTCAGGATGGCAGGAGCGGGGGTGGCAGCTCTGGAGCTGACTGTCCCCAGCTCCGTGGGGCAAGCTGGACCACCAGAGAGGGCCACCGAGGGAGGTGACACCCCAAGCCACCAGGCAAAGCAGCAATGGGCCGTGGAAACAGAAGTGTTTATTAGGACCAGGGGCACGAGGGAGGGGGCTGTGCTGCAGGAGGTGCCTCAGGAGACCCTCATCTGCTGTCCAGGTCTGGTGGGAATGAGACCCCTTCCCCCTCAAACTGTGCTGTCCCCGAGCATCACCAGGGCAAGGTCCTGCCTTCACCAGGGGGTCTGTGCCCTCAGAACCACTCTCGTGGCTGGGCCCCCCAGTGGACCCCCACACTTCTCCAGAGACACGAGCGCAGTTTCTACAAAAATAGCCTTTCCTCCCCAAAAAAACCAAGAGACCGTAGAGAGCAGGCAGGGCTCCCACAGTACAGTGTTATTGCTCAGTGTGACAGCCGGTCAGACACAGGAACTTAAGGCAACAGGAATAAGTGCACCAGGTGGCCTCCGAGCGGGCCCCCCACGGCTCATTGTGCCAGGCAGGCCTCGGTGACGCCCTGCGCGGCCAGCTCTGCCAGCACATTGTCCAGGTAGTTGGGGTCGGGGTAGCCGTGGCCGCTCAGGTTGGTGTCCATCTCCGTCTTGTGGTGGATCTCGTTCCACACCACCGTGTTGCTCTCGCCGGTGGTGCTGGAGGTGCCCACAGTGAAAATCAGGCGTCGCTTCCAGGCCACCCTCAGGAGCTCCAGGACCTGGAGGCAGGAGGACAAAAACCAAAGCCGGTCTTCAGCAGCTACGGGACTTAAGCCACGAAAGCAGCTTGCCAGAAGCTTCACAGCCTAAATCTGCTGGAGCAGGAGGAAGCCAAGGATCCCAGCATCAGAAGGGAGCTCCCTCACATCCTAAGTTCCCCATGGGAAGGACCATTCCCTGGTTTTCCAGCACTTGGGACTCACTGGCACAAGTTGAGACAAACGCGCGCTCCCCGCCAGGAAACGGGGCTGGAGGAGCCAGCAGCCAAGGCTTTCCAAGCTGAGCGCTCTCAGTGCAAACCCCTGTAACTGCATAGCCCAAGACGGGCCAGAAGCATCACCCCAAAGACCAGCTGGGACTTGGTTCGGTGATGGGATGAAGGAGGACAAGTCTTCACAGTCAAAGCTGTGAAGAACCCCTCGTGGGCAGAGGGGTTACAGATACACAGAGGGAACAAAGAGCATGGCCAGTCCCCAAGAGCAGCCGGTTAACAACACAGTGACAGCTCCCAGAGCAACCCCGCTGAGCCGATCCCCCAACACAGGGCCAGGAGACAACCCGAGAGGGTGACATTCTCCGGGTGCGACACCTCACCTTCCTGCCCTTCTCGTTGTCTGGCAGGTAGCAGTAGCGAGGAAAGCCTCTCGCTGTGTACGGCATGCCAGGGTTGGGGTGCTCGGGGCCCTGCAGGAGACAAAGACACATTTGGCATAGACACATCCATGTTCATACGAGCTGGACAATCCCTCAGCAGCAGGATTAGGGATCAGCAGCAGGATTTGACATAGGCTCGGCTCTATCCAGCTCTTCCATGTGAAAGGAGCACGGTACCGCTGATGTAGGAGATACCTGGCTTGTTCTCATGAGACATGTGTGAGAGGTAAGGCGGTTGGTGGTAACTGGTCCCCCTTTCCTGGCTTGTAAGAGTAGGGTGACCCCCCTTTGGTGGTTGACACCCTCTTTAAAAGAGATCTACCGTGGCATTTTAACACATGACTGGATGGTCCTTAAGGTCCCTTCCAACCCAACCCATTCTGTGATTTTATGTGAGTATTACAGGTCCTCCAAGAGTCTCATGCTGGGATATAAAGACAGCTCTTCAGATAAACTCCAGTGGGAGCACTCAAACCACAGCTTTTTCCATGCTGTCTGGCATCCTAAGAAGACCACCCGGCTCCAACCTCTGCACTCACTGCAGCCACCGAAACCAGACACCGGGATCTCTCCCACCCCGTGAGCATGGGCTGAGGCTCCTCTTTGCTTTGCAGACACCAGGTTTTACTCTCCTTTTTCGGGAGGCTCCCAGCGCTCACCTGGATGCCTCTGCTGATGTGGTACACGATCTGGATCGTCCCGCAGTCCTTGTGGCCAGGGAGGGACTGGGGGAAGGTGGAGACCTCCATCCTCCCTTTGGGCTGGGTACCGGTCTTCTCGCCGTAGATGGTTTTACAGGAGGGGCACTGCAAGCTCCCATCCTGCGAGGGGAGAGAAGCAGGGATCAGAGCTCCCCAGCCCGGACGCCAGCGCAGGGGACGCGGTGGGGCCGGGCCGGTGCTGTACCTTGTTGCCGCTGGAGTACATGGCCAGCATGCAGAGCATGTGGAAGGAGTGCTTGCAGCTCAGCAGGCGGCCGACGGCCTCTGGCTTGATCGCGCTGCGCTCGCACTCGTCGCCGTAGCCCGAGGGGGACGACAGCTTCTCCATGCAGATCATGCAGTCCTGGAGCACGAGACAAAGGGGAAAACTACTGTTCAGTGTGAGCACAGGCGATGGCAACGACCGACCCACCAAGGAGATGCTTCAGGAACACCTGCCTGCAACTTCAGTCCTTCCCTTTGAGGTTCAAGGGCACAGAGACAGGTTTCCTTACCTGGCTGGCATCATCCCACTCCACCTCATGGACAGCACAGAGAGAGCTGCCACCAGAGGGGATGAGTAGGAACTGAGTATTGCCACGTCCTGCTCCTCTATGGGGCAGCTCCAGCACAGGGTTTTGACCTCTACGAGCATCGAGAGGACCCCGAAGCCAAACTCCCTCCTCCATGGCAGGCCCTGCAGCCAGCTCCAAGAGAGGTGGGGAGGCACGGCCAGACTCAGCCATTCAACCCACACTGTGCTACCTCTGTCACTGTCCCCTCACCTCGTCCGCAGGAGAGCCCTTCAGCTCCTCCAGGTACTTCTTCACCACTGCGTCTGGCTCGGTCGGCGTTGCTGCATGAGAGATGGGAAGGGAAAAATGAGATGTGCTGTGAGATGCGACGGGCATGTGCAGGGTGAGCTGGAGAGGAGGGAGACAGGCAAGTCACTGGCCAGGACGTCAAGGAGGAAGGTGAGGGTTAGAAGGGGAGAAGAGGCTGCTCCAACCAATCCCTACAGCCCCGCAAAGGCTTTGCTATGCTCTGGTTCTCCCCACGCACCCCGAGCGACGCCAGCCAGGTCCCGGATGGACGGACGCTGTGAACACCAGAGGTCAGCTATGGTCATGCTCAACCAAGGACGCTGTGGCCTCAGGAGGACAGAGAATGCCATCGTCTGCACTGTCAGAGGAGAAAAGGCACTGCCACATCACCCAGCTGGCACCCAACAAGGAGACCCAGCAATGCACTACGCTTCAGGCCCTGTTTCGAGTATGGCAGAACAAGCCTTGCATCTTTAATATGAATCACAGAATCCCAGAATGTGAGGAGTTGGAAGGGACCTCAAAGCTCCCCCAGACCAACCCCTGCCAGAGCAGGATCACCAGAGCAGTCACACAGGAACACGGCCAGGGCTTTGGGTGTCTCCACACAAGGAGACTCCACAACCTCTCTGGGCAGCCTGGGCCATGCTCCATAACCCTCACACTGACAAAGTTTGTCCTCATCTTCAGCTTGAACCTCCTGTGCTCCAGCTTGGGACCATTGCCCCTTGTCCTGGCATTGGCCATCCCAGAGCAGAGCCTGGCTCCTTCCTCCTGACACTGCCCTTTCCCAATGGATCCCCAGGAATGAGGTCTCCCCTCAGTCTCCTCTGCTCCAAGCTCAAGAGCCCCAGCTCCCTCAGCCGCTCCTCAGCAGGAGATGCTCCACTCCCTCCAGCATCTTTGTGGCCCTGCTGGACTCTTTCAAGCAGTTCCTGCCAGCACTGGACACAAGATTGAGATGTGGTCTGACCAGGGCAGAGTAGAAGGGAAACAGTGGCCTTTCAAGCTGCCATGTACTTATATATCCAGCAAGACACAGTATAAGTCACAGGGTACATTAAACAAATCAGCTTTCTAACAGGTACCCTATTTGCAGCACATGATACTGATATCTTTGTGTTTTCCTAAATGTAGTCCCTTGCTGCACTGATGCTCCAATGCATTTACATCCACCAAGGCTGCCTGGAGAGAAAAAGAGCCAAGGAGCCCAGAGGCTTTAGAAAAACCTGTCCCCAGCTGCAAGTGTTTGACTTTCCAGCCCCGAGGAAGCCTCTCGATGCTGAGAACATGGTTTCAGCAGTGGTAGCGAAGCCCACACAGCTCTTCCTCGCCTCCAAAGAGGCTCTTCCTCGGGCAGAGCACATCCCAGCAGCAGGGGGCAGGGGCTGGAAGGGGATACCCAGCACCACCACAGCACCAGCCACAGATGCTTCAGCACACGAAGCCCTTCCTTACCCGACCATTAGCTCCATAAAAGCACTTGCCTCCAAATGTTTGTTCCAGCCATCCCTCGGGACCACCAAAGCCTGGAGTTTTCTGGGTTCAATGGCAGATTTAAGTGCAATAAGAAGAATCGACCAGTGCTGTTTATCACCAGCTGCCCCAACTCTCTGCTATTGATTTCTCTGGGATGTGAAGGAATGTTCGCTGTGCTCTCATTTACAAAGGGAGGAATAATGATTTTTTTTAATGCTTCCCCTTCCTCCCTATAGATAATAAGTTGCTTGCTGAAGCAAGGGCTTTCCATGGGCAACATTTAACAGATGTGTTTTGAATCCTCGCTTGGCAACCAAGCGCTGCGGCAGTCGCGTGCCTCCTGCTGCATCCCAAACCAGCCATACGGTTAGCAGCAGGCTTTTCTGGATACCTGCTGAAGGCCAGACACAGGTTGTTCCTAGTTATGGTCATGGACTGGCACCCAAATCCAACCACCACTGCCCTCTGCCCCCTGGGCCTCAATAGCTTGGACCCACTGGCTCCAATCCCAAGAGGGATGTTCAGAGATCAGGAAGGCAAGAGATTTGGTGCTAAAACCAGGTTTCTCCCCGTAACAACACAGAGCACCCATCACTGCAGCCCATCTCCGTCAGCAGATTGTCCTGCATGGGAACAGCAAGGCCCCCCAGCTGAGGGGCTCTCCTGACTGAGGGGCTCCCCATCCCACCCATCCCATAGGCACCGGCATGGTCTGCAGACAGACAGACAGACAGACAGACGCATGGGGAGCAACGAGGGCCAGCCAGGATTACCGCGGTGCAGTGCCGGATCGCAGGAAGGCGGCACCGATCCATCGGGACATGGCCAGGCCCTGTGCCAGCACCCGCAGCGCCCGCCCGGAGACTACGGCTTCCCCGAAACCCGCAGAGACATCATTGCCAGAACAGCAACAACGTTAACGAGTCCTGGCTAATTAGTGCCTTTGTTTAATACAACCCAGCTATTCGCCAAGCTGGCTGCAATCCCATCAACGCCGCCTCGACCCGTGCGGGGCCGGGGTTTGTAGCAGGAGGGAGCAGGAAGGGTCTTAGGGGACACAAACTGCACCCCCTCAGCACTGATTTTGGCACCATCGGGTTGTGGTCAGCTCCCAAGGGCCTGCTCCAGGAGGCACAGCTCCTGCTAGAGCTCCCCGTGATGGAAAAGCCTGGAGAGGGGTGGGAAGGGAAACTGATGCAGAAATTCAGGGTGCAGACGGGCCCATCTCTGCCTGCTGGCAACTTCAGGGCCCGTAAAGGGAAAACAAACGGCCTGGCCAAAGTCAGGATCACCACATCCACGGCAGAACAGCGTCCCTGAGCCCAGAGCAGTGCTGTACAGAGACAGCCTGATCCTAGCAGGGGCTGAGCACCCTCTTCATCCACTCCGCAGCACCAGCCTCCCTGCTCCAGCAAAGGGGACCCTGCTTCCTACAGTGAGAGCGGGGTTTTTAGCAAAGGCATCCCCTTCTCACGGGTCAGCATTGGAAGGGCAGAGCTGGCAACGCCTCTGCTCTGCAGCACACCCCAAGCAGGACCAGATCCAGCAGTGCCAGGCGGGAGCTGCTTGGTGCCCCTTCCCCAGACACCGTCCCCCCATCCCTGCTCCCCAGCCGAGGTGTCCTGGTCCCAGCAGGTGACATTGGTGAGCTGGCAGCCTGGCAGGTCCCCAAACCTGGCTCTCCAGCTGCCCAGGGGACACGTGTGTGCTCCGGGTGCCGCAGCAGATGCTGATGGACCGGCTCCTCGACTCGCAGATGGGGGGTGCGACACCCGGCACGGCTGCTCTGGCCCCCCAGCCCACGTCCCGTCCTGCCCACCCACCCCATTGCTGCTCTCCCTGCTCAGAAGCTGCACGACATCACCTCACTGACACCACCTCATTGACACCACACTCCTGTGGCCACATCTTGCCCTAAACATGGCCACTTCCACGGCACCGACCGTGGGTGACCAACACCAAGGGCAGGCCTGGCCCGCAGTTTTTCAGGCTCCTGCAGCAAGAGGAGCCGTGCAGTGCCTCTTTGGGAGGGCCTGGCTGCTGCGCAGCTCCATTTCGGGGCAGTTTCCAGGGGGTCCCCCCAGCCCTCATCCTTGGCTCTGCAGCGAGGTCCTCACCCAGCTCCTCTGCTGCCCACCCCTGCTCAGCTCCTCTTCACCTCCCGTTTTCCTGCGCTCCTCCCATTCTTCGCTGCTTCTCTTCTCCCACCACCCCCTGCTTTCTCCTCCCCCTCTATCACACATCCTACTCCACATTTGCTCTCTCTCTCTCCTCACCCTTTGCATCTCCTCCTCCCAGCTCCCTCCATAATTTATTTCTGCAAGATACCTCTCTCTGCATTTAGTTTTCATTTTCCTTCTGCCATCCTTCCTGCCTCTTTTGGAGGTGTTTGGACCCCATTCCCCCATCAGCCCTCCTCGCTGCATACACGGACTCCAAGGAGAGAGATGCTGGCACCAACAAACTCCCCAGATGCCTCTTCCCCTCCACCTCAGGGCTCTTTCCTTGTTATTAACCACAAATACCTCTGTGGTAAACACCCCCACCTCCAGTTCTGGCTCATTTTGGGGGTGGTTGGCCACCCCAGGACACCTATGCCAGCCACACCAGGCCAGATTCACAACTGCACCCACACAGTCCCAGGGCTGCACACACGGATGGGACCCAGGCTCTGAACTGGGAGCCCCCCCAACTCCACAAGGGCAAAAGCATGGGATGCCAGCAAGATGCAAAGAGAAGTGAAGACCCTGCCCTGGCGATGTCTCAGCTCACAGGAGAGCTGGGGTGACCACCAGAGAGCTCTGCTCCACTCCCTTCCACTCCAAACAGAGCTGGAGAGAGCAAATCCTCTGCAATGCGGCCTCCAGAGCCCTGTGTGACTCAGGGGCCTGCTGGTCTGGAAGATCCTTCTCACGCCGTGACTCAGCTGTGACACGCATGGCTCACAAGCAAACCTTTAGAGAGCACGTACGGATTAAACGCTCCTGGCTGCTCCCTTGGGTCCCAGACTGGTCCCACCAAGGGGTCAGAGAAGGTCCTGGTATGTGGATGCCTGGGGCTTCCCAAAAGCGGTGCAGCAGGACCACGGAGGAGGCCGCAGGAGCCCAACACACACATCACGACTGATGGGATGGAGCAGAGCTACCACAGGACAGGGTCTGCTCTACCACCTCGTTGTACAGCCTGTCCAGAGGAGACGGGTGCTGCTTCTCCCCTTGGTGGGACGAACACCATCAGTCAAGCCAGAAGAGCCAAGAGGGTGAGGGGAGAGACGAGAGGAAAGCAGGGAGGCAGAACAAGTGCAGAGAGATAAAGAGAAGGAGACGGAAGCAAATATCAGAGTTTGAGCAGGAACTACCTTTCTTGGACACTTTCCTCCCCTCCTTAACTGAGCTGTGTTTTTTAGTGGCCTTATGGGTGCTGGCAGCTTGCGGCACACAGGTGAGGTGCACGGGGAGTCCAGCGGCTGACATCAGAATAGCCGTCATGCCTACAGCGGGTACGACACCAACATGCGGGAAGGAAACAACGGGGAAACACATTCATTAAAAAAAAACACTTCAACCTTTCAAAGGAAATAAAACAAAACGAAACAAAACAAAACCCAAGCCCTTGATTCAGAGGACAGCAAACGTCTGAGAGGCAGCGGGGTCGGAGTCAGCACCGGGACGGGATCCAGAGGCTTTCGGAGGAGCCCTGAATTAAAGCAGGGGAATACGGGCACAGGTCTCAGCGGTGACCCCCGAGCTGTGCGTGCACAGGACCCTCCTCTGTCGTGGCGTTTGGGTTCTTCAGGCACTTTCCATCTGCTGTGCTGCAAAGTCCTGCTACCAGAGCCCTGACCCTGGGGCCTGGAGAGTGAGGGGCATCACCCCTAGCCCCTGCTCAGCCATTCCTCCCTAAAGCCACATACTTCATACACGTCACCCCAAACTGATCCCCACAGCGCAGCTTAAATGTCACTAAATCCCACGGCACTGCCAGCCCCACTCAACCCCTGCCCCACTGTGGCAGCCTCCCCACTCACCCCACGCCGCCTTCCCCTGGCACCCCACTTCTCCCCAGCACCCCCAGCTGCGATGCCATTCCCACCCTCCTGCGATCACGGGGTGCAGCTCGTTACAGCTAATGAGGCATTAAAAAGGACAGCCGTTCCCTGGAGGTGAAGTTGGCGTGTGGGGAGCTGCAGGACCCGTCACGCTGATCTAATGCGATGCTTGCTGTGAAACACAGGCCGCTTGCAAGTCGTAACGTCTCCGAGGCAGCAGATCGCTGCTCAACTCGCGCTCAAGAAAACACCTGCCCTCCTGTTTCCAAAAATCACCTCCAAAAACCCTCACGGGTGCAGACCAACAGCAGACACCTAAAAGCCAGCGTTTCCCCAGAAGTTACCTCTGGCAGCAGCCCATGCAAAACCGCATCCTAACGTTACGGAGCCTCTTGCCAGCATCCTGCACAGCCGTTCACGGCTAACGCTGAGATTTGTAGGGTTTTTGGGTTTTCAGGCCTCTATTTGGTCGGCTTGGGAAAGGAAGAGAAGAGCGCATTCGTTCAGGACAAAAGTGAGGCGCCTTGCCCACGCACGACTGAAAATCGAGTTATGACAGGAAGCAGCAGCCAGCTTGGTGTGCAAGTGAAGACTGTTTTCTGCCTTAAATATGGCACCCGGTCACAAACCCATGCAGAAATCCCCTGCGCAAAGCCTGCGTCAGTGTCCCACAAGCAGAACTACCCCTACACTGTGCTGACCACGTTTCGTGCCTCCTTTGTGTAAGGCCCAAGCACGATAAATACTCCAGAACCTGTCCAAGGCCTTTCTCGATACACTAAAGTTGGATGCTTTTACTAAAACTTTCTCATCTAAGGACCAAGGATGGACAGGAAGGGTTTCATGAGACAGGGAGGGGGCAGACATGGAAAAAGTCAATCCCCAGGGTCACCCAAGAGCCTTTGGCGGAGACCAGGCCGCAGCAGGATCCACAAGTTTCACAACCAAATGAAGTTAATCTAAGGCTTGAACCAAAGGCCGCAATACGACTGAGTGCTCTAAGCCCGCAGTCCTTCACTACGCCCAGGGAGCCTTCAGCAGCAGCTTAACTGACCCTATAACACGGGCAGCAGGCAGGCACCTTCCCCTTGCAGCAGGTTAAGGACAGGCAGAGGTGTCCCCGAAAGAGCAGAACCAACTCACGCTGATGAGGGAGCTTGGAGGAACAACATTCCCAAAAACAGGCAGGGTGCTGGACCTCCCCATGGCTGGGGGAGATCTCGGACAGCCCGAGTGCACCGAGGATGCAAAACCCATCAGAAACGGTGCAGTAAAGGTGTCCCCAGAAAAACCTGCTTCGAGCAATGCGATGGCACCGATTGCAGACTGGCATTTGAAAAGCACGTCCAAAGACTAACGGGGATTATCACCACCTACGCAGAGCTGACTGATAGGCAAATGCGAAACTGATGCTTTCTTCTTAAGAGATCAATACCATCTTGCTAACATTAAAACAGAGCCCATTAGAAAAGAAACGGAACACGACATAAGCAGAGGATGGACAACCAATTTCAACCTTGTAATGTTGGAGGACAACGCGTTGCCTTGGAAAAAATCAAAGCAAGTGAAGGGCATGAGCCCCAGAACCGCAGCTGAGTTCAGGTACCCTCTAACACAGCCCCTCTCATACCTGGGGTAACACCTCCAAAACTGCCTGCCAGCGTCAGGAGTCATTGCAGAGAAAATAAGTGTTGATCCAGGAACCTTCTCTTTCATTGTACGAGTCACAAACGCATCTGCAGCTGCACTCACACACACAGCACAGGCAAACGTGGGACCAGGAGAATTGCTTCCCATGGACAGTCTTAAACTGGCCAAGAAGAGGCAATTTTTCCACTGCTACCTTCTGCTGCTTTCAGAGAGACAGACAATGAACCACCTGCAGATTCAAACCACGAGAGCATTAAAGAGGGGCTGTTCTGGTGATCCACTGCTCCTCTGGCTGATCTCGAACCCTGCAGAAATGCCTCCTTACAGCTCTAATACAACACTGGAAACCATCGAACAGCAGCATCTACCACCACCACTGTCCTGGAAACCGCAGCATCTACCAATCCTCCCACTGGTTTGGTGGCAGGAGCCCTCAGGAAGGGATCTCCTCATCCCAGCCTCACGTGGTGCTGTGTGTTCATACCAAGCACCAGGACAACACACACAGAGCGCATCTGGACGTCGATGCTGCAGTGCTGACCTGAGGACACGATGATTTCTATTCAAGCTCACTGTAGGCATCTGCAGACTTATGTCAGGAGCAAACCCGGATAAATTCTCACCTGAAGACGCAAGGGCCAAGCTTGCCCAGACCAAGACAGCTTTGGATGCCCAAGGGTTCCTGCTGCTCCCTGGCTACCCCAGGAGCCTGAAAAATACTGTGTGAACACTTCCCCTTGCCCACTGGGTTTTGTCCCTGCAAGGACAGCAGGAAGGAAGGGACAGAAAGCCTTGTGAAGCATCCTTGGGCATCCGATTTGATGCTATGAACGTGTGCAATAAGCACACTCGGAAAACTGCCTCTTTTCTCCTGCCCGCAGCATTTATTTGGCCAGAATTATGACATTACCTTGGGGTAAAACTGACTTCACTGAGCGATGACAACATCCGCCAGCTTTTCTCGGTCTGCCATGGAAATAAGGCGCTTTCGTAATATCCTGTGCAGAAGCCGAGCATGGAAAACACACCCGCCCAGAACGGAACGGGTGTTGGCCACAGACCCAGCCCAGCGCTCCCCAGTCACCAGCACTGGTCCTGACCCACTTGCACAGATCCCAAACTGGTTCCAGTCCCGGTCCAAGCGTTTGTTTCCAGTCCTGGGCAGTGCTTGCCTTGAAATAACGCGAGATCCCAGGGAAGCACTGCTGATTTGTACAGTTATATCCACCAAAATGATCATCTTTGGTATGTTCGCAAACGCCTCAGCTCTAGGAATCCTGTGAACAAGGAACACTTGGTTTCATTTAACAAAAAGCTAATTCCCAGCCTGCATCTTAAAATCAAGTGTTCAAAGGGTCTTCATGCGACTGCCCCGCTCAGCCCAGCCCCAAGGCACACGGATAAACTGCATTATCCCAGGAGGTGTCAGTCCAGCTGAGCCTCAAACACCAACACCGGGGGCCAACAGTTTGCACTAACCAAATACCGAGGTGGAAAGAAAATGCTACAAAGCCAAGTTTCCACACGCACCTTGATGTATTTCAACAACAGACAGCAATGAAGAAAACAATTCTTGTCTGTAGAAAACACGATTTTAAAGTCAGCTTCACGATTTCCGGGATCCCAAGAGGTACTTTTGGAAAGCGTGGGACAGACAGTGTCACAAATCCCTCACTCAATTCCCCAGGCGCTCATCGCACCGACAAAACCCAGCTTCTGAGACCTGCAAGATCCCCCCAACTTCTGTTCATCCACCAGATGCATCCAGGAGCTGCCCCTGCAGCATTTCAAGACCACCCACAAAACGCAGGGGTTTTCTTTCTCCTGCTCCAAAGCAGAGCCAAAGCTGCTGGGATGCACCTCAGGATGGAGACCAAGGGCTGTGAGACCCCTGGACACGCTTCCCAAAATAAAACCTTCCTCAGTCCACCTCTGAGACTGCCCTCAGCCCCACGTCACCACGGAGCCCTCGGGTCCCAGCATTTCCACCACTGGTGCTGAAGGAAGCAGCAGGGACCAGAGGAACAAGAAGGGCCTGGGCTGTGTGAATAACCCCTGAAATAACTCCAACGCCATCTGCAGGAGTTTGAACACAGAATCACACAGAATCACAGAATGGCTCGGTTGGAAAAGCCCTCTGAGATCATCCCGTCCAACCGTTCCTGTCTACCCCCTAAACCATATCCTTAAGTACCTCATCTACCCGCTCCTTAAACACATCCAGGGATGGTGACTCCACCACCTCCCTGGGCAGCCTGTGCCAGCTTCTGACGACCCTCTCAGTAAAGAACTTCCTCCTCATCTCTAACCTGAACCTCCCTTGGCACAGCTTGGTGCCGTTTCCCCTTGTTCTATCCCCATCACCTGGGAGAAGAGCCCAGCACCCACCTCTCTCCAAGCTCCCTTGAGGCAGTTGTAGGTGGTGATGAGGTCTCCCCTCAGCCTTCTCTTCTCCAGGCTAAACAAGCCCAGTTCCCTCAGCCGCTCCTCATCAGGCTTGTTCTCCAGAGCCCTCCCCATCCTTGTGGCTCTTCTCTGAACACGCTCCAGAATCTCCACATCCTTCTTCTAGTGAGGGGCCCACAACTGAACACAGCACTCGAGGTGCGGCCTCACCAGTGCCGAGTACAGGGGGATAACAAAACACCGCTTCCCTGAAGAGGTCCTAGGAACAGCAGGAAAGAAGGCATCCCCAAAGACCCAGCCAATGCACCTTTCCATAAAATTCGGCCTTTTTACCGCAACTCCGCCACTCGCTTTATCCTAGAAGTGTTCCCAGAGATTTATTTTCCTATCGCTTGCCAATTAACTTGTCCAGGTCGTTCCTCTGCTGCTGTGTGATTTTAAACCCCCAGTCTCCAACAACGTAGACGTCAATCACAAACTTAACCTTTTCATTTGATGTTATCAAACAGAGGTAAATCGCTTATTCTGCCGAGCTCTCCTGCAGCCTCTTTGTACTGAAGCGCTGCACTACAAGGCATAAATGGACCGTGCATATTCACCTTTTCCAAATTTAGAGAGGATGACCTGCAGGTGTAGAATGAGATCATCGTCAGAAACATTAACACGGCCTGGATTCACCAGGGCTGCTCCTGTATTTACCTTTATGTGATTAAGTGCCTAATTACACTGCTGGTGCTAATGGCCAGGGGATGAAGCTTTCAGAGCCAGGGGGGTTGTTCTGCTCAGTTCACCCACCCAGACAACGTCTGAGCTTGACTTCACACCCCATTTCCACAACGACCCATTTGCTAACGGGGAGCAGATGGGCTGCAGGCTGCCAGAGGACACTCGGGATTGGCCTTTACACATTTGGCTACAGAGACATGCAAGGCACAGTTTTCGCGATGGTACCAACATCAGATGACCAGAAACACGAATCCTAGGGATTAATGTGAGGCAGGGTAAGGGCTGACACTTGGGAGGAGACCAAACAGCATCACCTTTCCTAGAATAAAGTGGAAACCATCTTCTCTAAGAGCACAAACTTTGTCTCCACGTGCTCAGGAGCAAAGTTTGGTGTCTATGGAGTTAATAACCTCACCAGACCACGCATGGACAAGAGCCAGAGAAAGAAGAGGGTCAACAGATATTCTGCAGTGCCTGAAATAGATACAGAAAGCCCCAAAAACCACCACACCCCAGGTTTTTTCCACTCCTCCACCCCAGGTTACCACATCATGACACAGTTTTGAGACGCCTGCCCTCAGCAGAGCACCCATCTCCCCAGGCACCTCCACACCAGGGTCCCCTGGTTTGGCACAGGTTGGGTCAGAGCAGACACCGACAGCTTTTGGCAGTGCAAGCAGGAAGAGCTGGCGTGTTCACAGCAACGCCATTTCATGTTTTTAGCAGGCAAATCTTAGAGCTGGCGCTGTCTTCCCTCCCAGACGCACTCCTCGGGTGTATTTAGTGCTGTATTCGCAGGTTTGGGTGACAACAAGCAAACCTGCACTCTGCTGCCACAGGAGACAGCGTCCGATTTAACTCCTGTCCCCAGGACAAGGCATCACAATCATTTTTTTAAGCTAACAACCACCTGAGTTTTTGCAATAACATCACACATCATCACACACCATCTCACATTGCTCTTCCCCCTTGGCTTTAAAAACAGCAGCAAGTCACAGCACCGAGAGCGATCCGTGTGCTCCCCCTGCTACTTACCATGCACGCCTTTGGGAAGAGGTGAACACCCAGCCTCCAAATAAACCCTCCCATTTTGAGAGCCTCAGGACCAGCGCTGATGGGAAAAACACTTACTAAGGCTTAACCATCCCCTTCTCCCTCAAATTTGCCCTCTTCACCTTTCTCAAAAATCTTTGGACCTAAACCCCTAAACACCAGCAACACCTCAGACTCTTCCTAAGAGCTAACAAAGGAAAATAAGTGAAAATAAGCACCCCAAAGGTAAACTGCCTGCTCACGTAACCCTGGGGACGGAGCGGGACCCTTACCTGCCAGGGCCTGGTTCACCTTGCTGTGCCTGGACATCTTCACCGGCAGGGCTGGGGCACTGCAGAGAGAACAGAAACAGGGACAAATTCAACAGCATAAACCAGCCACCAAGCACAAAACCACCTCAGCACTGCCAAGGCCCTGGAAACATTCATTAACAGGGATTAATTGCTCAGATGAGCCCCACCTGGGATCCACAGACCCTTTGCCCATTGGTCCAGCAGCTCCACTTGAGCAGAACCAAGCCCTGACTCTCCCTGTACATCCAAGGGGGTACCATGAGATGTGGGAACAAGGGAAGGGAGGCTGAGGGAGACCTGGAAGAATTTGGCGTGCACCTTCCTTTGGAAATTGGGGGGATTTGGACACCAAACAGCCCCTTCAACCTCTTGTTTTGGCAGCGTGTGCCTAGGGTGGATGCTGCATTTACTACCTGGCTACTGCGGTTTGTGTGGCTGCTCTATGGCCCTAGGCCTCCTCCCCACTTGAGGCAAAGGAAAGGGATTTGTGGGTTGAAATAGAAATATATTTAATAACAATAATAATAATAATAAACCTAATATCAGTAACAGGTATAGTGTAAAGCACAGAGTTATACTTGGCCAATATTGTGGGGGCAGGACAGTAACTGAGTCCCTCTGGAGACGTCAGCAATGAGAAGAAGGGGCTGGCCCCAGCAAACACCCCAATTTATAGCGGATGTGATGGTTATGGTGTGGGATGGCATTAATTGGTCAGCTTGGGGCCAACTCCCCTGGCTTTCTGCTTCCCCCAGCATCTGCACCGGGTTATCTTGAGGCTGCTGAAGGCCTTGAGCATCACACACCAGCATTAGGTGAAAGTATAACAGAGATTTATCGCTGCGTTCCAGTGAAACAGAGGTGCTGCAGTCCTTCCAAAAATCACAGCTTTCCTCAACAGAAAACCGGCTCAAATTGTGTCCCAGTAAAGCGGGACAACGCTGCATTCAGACCCCCCAGAACACCCCAAATCACACCAAACTTGACGGCTGCTGAGGAAGTCGCAGAGCACACTCAGGGGATTCAGGGCACAAATGCTATCCTAATTCTCTCCAGTGGGGATGCAAAGGCTGCCACTGCCTGAAACACCATTGCAGACAGTGGTGCCTCCCTTCAGCTCTCATTTTAATCTCAGTCCGCATTCCCATGACGATGACCAGAGCTGGAAAGATTTGTGACCGCCCTCGCCTCCTCTCCTACCTGTGCAGGTTGAAATGGGTTCCCCCAGGCAGGACCCGGGGCTCGGTGCAGTGCTCACAGCCTGGCCATGCAAGACCGGCTCTTCCAGACCCTTATAAAGCCCTCCAGACCACGGAGGTTTCCCTTTCGCCTCTTTCAGACTGGGTTTTCCTCTCTGCTGCCCCCAGTTTTGCAGTGTCTTCAAGTGATGCAATGGATGTTCTCACTACAGCCCAATTCAAACCCCAAGATACAGTGGAAATCCTCCCTCAAAGGGCTTTGAATCAGACGCCGTGACTCCTCTTCAGGACTTCTCTTCTTTCCTGGTTCATCCTCTCCATCACACCCTTTCTCAGGTATTTCCCCCCTCTATCTCATGCCTTTGCTCCATCTCTGCCCCCGCCATGCTCCTCTTGATGGCCAGCAGCAGGGCTGCTCCCTCTTTATTCGAGGGCCAGAAAATGACAAGGAACTGGAGACCCGCTCCCAAAATCCAGTGAGGTAATGGACCACCCCTGCTTCCTTTCCGCCATTGAGCAGAGAAGACAACGCGGTGCCTGGGCACCCCTGTGCCCCAGTCTGCGACCCCGCATGTGACTGAAACAGAGCTCGTCCTTCACCGTCACCACGAAAAGCAGCAGCCACCTCCACTGCTTTCACTTCCCTGTACAAGGTAAAAGCAGGCCACAAAGCTGAGCCTCTGCTTTGCCACGAAAGCAGCAGGGGATCCCAGGGCCATTGCACCCGCAGCAAACGCAGAGCTGCTCTGGGCAAGGCATTGCTGGCAACAACGCTGCGACGAACTCCTGCACTGCAAGGCTCAAGGCCAGGTCACCCAGGAGCCAGAGGAGCCCTCAAGGTCTGCAGAGGGACGTGGATGAGCCACTGATGCATTTCACAAGCAGTCTCGTTCTGGGAGCTGCATGCACCGCAGGTACGTCACCATCAGTCGCTCGTCGGCCGCACGCCTGGTGCAAAGGCAAAGCACATCAGCTTGGGCTGCTGGGACCCAACTGATGCGATGGTGGAGGAACCAAACACCTCTGATTTCACACGAGCGACACACGCAGACAGCAGCACCTCAGCTACCACCACTGTGGACGTGCCCACCCAGCTGTGTGAGCGCACCACGACTGCCTTTACATCCATAGAGAGCCCGGATGGGGCTGATGAAACCGAGCCCCTGCCACAACCCTGCCCGGGCAGATCCGCAGCCACCGCGCGTGGGAGGAAGCGTTGCTGCGCCAAAAAAGGTGCGGAAATGCCACACGGAGCCTGCGCTGGGTCTGAAGTGGGGTTTTTGGAGGAGGAAGGGGAAGAGGTAACGAGGAAGGTTATTGCTGCAGTGGTATAACGCAGGCTCTGAGAGCCGGCTCCCAGCAGCACCAGCAAAGGTATTTGGTCCACCAGCTCAGACTCGAATGTTTGGGAGGGAGCCGAGGCCAGGCTGGGGTCAGATCCTGGGATCTTGTCCTGTCGTTGGCCCTGCCCAGGTCCTGGTGCCTTGGTGACACCCCCCAATCCTACAAAGCCTGGGTCATTCCCCATGGGAGACGTGGAGGACCTTTCCTAGGAACAGCACGGCACCACAGCATCCTTCCCCATTCCCCAAGACCCCCACTTCCCACCTTTTTAAACAAAATCCTGCCCCCTGAGCAGGCCAGGGCACTAATTAATGTATCCCAAGATGACTGCTTCCTGCAGTGACTCGCTCCTACCACACGCAGGGCATCGCTCGCTGCGTTTCGGGAGCACCCATCTCTGTAAATAGCACAGGGAGTGGGGCAGTGCTGACCCCGGGGATGGATGATTTGGGATGGGCAGGAGCTGAAAAACTGCACGGTGGTGAGCCCTGCCCCACAGATCCGGTTAACGGTGCTGATACAAGGACGTGACCCTTGCCGGGGCACGCTCCATCCGCAGATTTCCGTGCTGTGAGCGGCTGGATTCACCAACTATGTTTAACAGACAGGAGGAAACTAAGGCACCGAGCAGAAAATTACTTGCCCGCATGTATTTAACACATTAGCAGCCGAGCCAAGGGTATTAGCATCTATCTAAGCCTTGGCACTGCTCTCCGGGTTTTCCAGCAACTCTGACCCTCTTGAGAGCGTGGGGAAATCAACCCTGGGTTTTTGAGGGCCTGAGCTCCACCTTTTCTCACCCAGCATCCACCCTGCAGCAGCAGGAAATGTATTTAATCACCGGTGCCAGAAAAGCCCGGGCACGCCGGTGCTACCACCAGCCCGTACCGGGGGCTACGCAGGCCACGCAGGGGGCAAGGCTGCTCTCCAGGATGCACACACCTTGCCTGGATGCACACACCTTGCCCAGCCTCGCAGGAGACGTTTCCTTCAGCGCTGCCACGTTTTGCTGCGTTTCCTAAAGAAACTGGGTGCCCGCACCGTCTTTCAGCCTCTCACCAGTAGCTTCTGAGCCCTTCTGCCAGTTGCAGCTCGGCTCTCAGAGGCTGGAGCTGGGTCAGCCCTGCTCGCTTTGTGAAGAGAAGCAGTTTTGTCACAGCAAATAATGCACCAGGGCTGCTCCGGAGCCAGAGCTGCGGGGTGAGCACAACACAATCTTTATTAGACACCAGAGCATCCCCCACGTCCTGCAGCTCCCTTCCCTGCGGTCTCCGAGCAGGGGCCAGCACAGGCATTGCACATCTCAGTTCAGAGGAATGAACAATGCTGGATGCAGACAGAAACCCTTGGCGGGCTAATTAGTGCAGGGTAATTAGTGTGTTGTCTGGTGATGCAGGAAGAGACAAGGCAGCAACTGCAAGGGAAGGGGATCCGACCACCACGGGCAAGCCCAGCCAAGGGAGGGAGATGGGGAACCCAGGGGATAAAATAACCCAGGAATGTTCTGGGCTTAGGCATTAAATGAAACACATTGTTAGAGTTTGCTACTCAGGTTTCCCCTAATTCACAGAAATTAGAGTATTTTCTGCTGGAACATGGGTTTCACGAGCCTGAGGCTGTAACCTCAGCCAGGGGCAATTACACCCACGCTGCGGCATTTCTGACCCTAATCCAGCACCAGGGTGATGGGAAAAGCCATCTCCAGCTGTCAGACGGTGCCAAAAAAGTCTCTTCCACGTTACTGGGAGACAGAGATTGCTCCCTGCGTGCATTTGTCTGTCTGGCAGGGAGGAAGGAGAGCACCCCTGGCAAAACCAATCCCAAATCCATCATCCAGGAGCCACCAATGCACATCTTGGTGTGCCCTTCACCAGGGTGTGTTTGGGTGAGCCCCCAGCTGCTGCCTTCCTCCGGGCTCAGCACACAGCCACGGGCTGGATCTGTGACCCGTATGGGCTGGATCCATGGGACCCACACAGGCCAGATCTGGGACCCACACAGGCCAGATCTGGGACCCACACAGGCCAGAACCCTGCTCCACATGTGCTCCTGCAGAGGTGGATGGAAAACCAAGGCGACCACAGATAGGTCTGGTGGTAAACACTGGTGCAAATGAACAGCAAGGGAGTTGTAGAGATGAAGACAGCCTTCCCTGCACGGCATGTCCTGCTGCATCCCCCAAAAAGGCTGACTCGGCCAGGGACTGCTGCCAAGACACAGCCAGCTCACCCCTTCGCACCTCCAACAGCTGAGCTGCAAAACGAGTTACAGCAGCCAGACCTCGACCAGCCCCGGCATTGCTCATCCATGGCCAATGCCACCAGCGCCGCAGCAGTCGCAGTGCTCCAGGACAGCTCTGCCCTCCTCTGCTGTCCCCAGGCTGGCCATCATGGGGGGACCAGACCAAAAAGCCACCTCCAGCAGTGCTGGAGCAGCTGAGCGGGGAGCGTGGGGCATACGCCAGCGCCGGGGGGTGCTGTGTTAACCCAGCACGAGCCCGTTCAGGGTTTAACTGGTCACTGAGAGCTGCCCAGTGCCCCACAGCTGCTGGGATCCAGCCCAGGCTGCCACAACCGTGTCCTCCCCACTGCCCTGGCACCCACAGACCCTCTCTGTGCATCTCTCTCCTCCCAGCGAGCATCACCCAGGCCATGGGCTTGGTTCATGGCAAGGACCTTGTGCCACCCATCTCTGAGATGTCCCCCACCCTCCCCCTTTCAGCACCACCCGTCCCCCATCACGACATACCCAGACCCCCACAGGCTTCAGGCAGGCTTGGGGGGGGCAGCCGC
>NW_010205946.1:22307-29235 GCF_000695765.1 Mesitornis unicolor
GATGTACGCAGGCGCCGGGCCGCCCCACGCACCAACCGGCGGCTCCAGCGAGAGGGGAAATTTGGGAGCTTCTCCAGGAGACTGCAAAAGCCTCACTTGGGGCTCTTGCAGGCAGCACCGAGCTCTGGTTCTCAGCTCTGTTCAAAGGCGACTGGAGCAGAGAAGTGGTGTGGATGCTTAAACCGACACAAAAAAATATCACCAGGGACAAAGAAAGCACCAGCAAAAGAGCGTGAGAAAGAAGAACCAGATGTGGGAAGTCATTTCACTCAGATGACCCTGTCGAGGGAAAGTCCTGCTACGACGCTAAGGGAAATACCTGAAGATTTGCCGTCTTGCTTAAAATACAAATGAGATTCAAAATAAACCTCAAACCCCTGTGCCTCATGTAACGAGCAGAATTTACCCTCCATTTACTCGGGGTAGCTTGGACAGGTAAATCAGCCCTGGCGAGTTCCCCTGCGGTTTCTCAAGTGCTCATGGCGGGGGTTCAGCACCCGGATTATTTACAGTGAAACGCGTGCACTGCACTTCCAGCAGTTCACGAAGGGAGGGAGCAGACAGAGCCCTTCCTTGGTCCTCAGTTTAACGGTGGGAGACACTCGGTGCATGTGTTATCACCAGCCAGGCCACACAGACCTCCCCTAACACAGCCTTGCGCACAGGTAAGACCCCAAGTGCCAATTAGCAGCGACCTGGCTGGATTTTCCATCACCCACAGCCCTGCTTGTGCTTCCAGCCCTGCAGCATCGCAAGTGCAGCCCCACGACACCTCCACACGTGCCAAATGAACCTCTTGTGTGGTTACCCAGGGCCATCTCTGCTCTGCATCAGTCTGACCAGTAGCCCAGACACCACCCAAATTGCAGGTGTCCCCCACTGATCTCAGAGAGGGATCAGTACGGTTCGTGTTATCAAAGGAAGGGAAAAGTAAATCACTGATTTGGTTTTCTAAGCATCTTCCGAATGGATTGAAAAAAAAAATCCTTGATTAAATCTGTGTCTTGGTGTTGTTTTTCTTCTTGCTGTTCACCTTAAAAATGCCTGGACTTCCAGATTTTGTCAGAGAACTCACAAGGTCTCAGCCACACAGCGAGTCCTGAGGTCCCTCCTCAAAGGGGAAGGCCTCAGAACACAGCAGTTTTGCCCTCTGTGTTTACTGCGTATTTTAAATTTAATAAGGGCGGTCACAAGTCCCCTTTTCATTCACTCAGTCCCTCCCAAAGTTGTTTTTAAGTGTAACCAGCAACGCCACCTTTAATTTCCCCAAACCTGCAGTGTCTCCACCTGACTGCCCGCTCCAGTGGTTCAGGGAGACTGGGAGACAGGGTTCCCAGTGGGAGAAAAGAAGGGAAGAGCAGAGGAGAAGCCTTCTCACCCACTGTACTGGACACAAAGGCACACACATGGACCCCTGTAAAGTCCTCGGGGACAGAGAGGCTCCTAAATAACAAAGACCTGAGCCCAGCAGGTCTCTGGGATGCACGCACAGCATTTAAAGGTGAATGTTGGTCTGTACCTGACTCCATTAGACGCAGGCAGTCCCGCGCTGGGGGCCCTGGACTGAGGCAAAGCCCAGGTGCTCTGTGCATTGAGTCTCGGCGTCGACCGCGCTCCAGACAAAGCCGGTTTGTTATAGGGCACGAAGCCGACGCTGGAAGAACTCACTGAGGCCGTCCTGCTGGGAACCTGGTGAGCAGCGGAGGAGTTTGGGAAGTTGATCATGGAGTGCCGGTAGCGCGTGGTGATGGGCCCGGTGCCCCCGTTCAGCCAGCACTGCTGGCAGGAGCAGGCCGCTCCCGCGTGGAGGGTCGCTGGGGAGGCCGTCACTGGGTACGGGGCATCCAAGCGTCGTTGAACGCTGCGGCGGAACCGCGTGGTCTTGTTGGTCTGGGCCTGCGCCACAAAGTCCACTTCGTAGTTGTAGCCTAAGGGCCCCAGATCCACTCGCTGGTGGTTGGTGGCACGGGCCTGCTCCAGGAACACGCAGACGCTCATCTCGTACGGGGACCAGGCGCCGTCATCGTTCTGCCACTCCCAGACGATGCCCTGGCCGGCAGCAGAGTCCCCGGGGAAGAGGTGCCTGTGGACGGCGCGCATAGTCCCTGCACGGGGAGAGGGGGAAATCAAATCATTTTGAGAGCAGAGAACCAAAGGGGACTTGGTCTCAGGAGCTTGTCTCTGCACAGATCCGTGGGGTCGACATTGGGTTACCCTTCCTCACCTCACAGACCTTCTCTTCCCACCAGGGCTGGGTTTGCTTATGAAAATTAGAGGAACGCAATACCCCCCGAGATCCCCGTCCCGCTGCCAAATCTGCCCGTGGGCTGGCAGCGGGTTCAAAAGCTGCTGGGAGGAAGGGTGGGAAAAGAGGGAAGGAGAGAGGATGCGGAGACAGACACACCCGAGCACACAGGCACAGCGATCGCATACGCCTCCCCGCCGTTAAAAAAAAAAATTAAAAATCAAGCTGAGACACAGATCTGGTTAAAAAAAACCCCAACTCCCACAGCCTTGACAACACAGTAACTATAGAGACACAGCACCATCGGGAAGTGCTTCGCAGAAGTGCTCAAGGGGCTGAACGCCCACTCTGCTGCACAGGGGTCGGTAGGGGCAGTTTTGGGTGAAGTCCCACAAGGGCAAGGCCGAGGACTTTGGGGAGGGGACAGCCAGGGGCAGCTTCTCCAGGCTCCCGACTGCTGGGAGATGCAGCAGAACTGGAAAGGAGAAGACAGCGAAGTGATCTGGAGAGTGGTGAGAGCAGCTGATCAGACACGGAGAGAAATGAGAGCAGCCACTCGCCAGCAGCAGCAGGAGCCTGACACCTCTGGAAACCTGGCTCTTGGGGTGACTTCACTCCTGGACCCTTTATTCCTTTCTTTACAAAGGAAAAAGCCTAACGAGAAGGAGAGAGGGAGGGAGAGAAGCCACCTGACAGCACAGGAGCTCTGCAGCCTCTGCAAAAACAGGTTCCTACAGCAGGGTCAGAACTGCTGGGAAAATCCTCAGCGCTCCGCGGTGAGAAAGAGGAGCAGGAAACGCCGCAGGGCGAGGAGGCAGTGGGGGTGAGCAGGGGTGCAGCGAGACCTTACGACACGGGAGGAGCTCACAGAACAGCACCAGGAGGGAAAAAGTAAAATAAAGGCTGCTACGAGGTCAGAGTTGTGACCCTGAGCTCCAGGACCACGGCTTAAATCAGTACCCGCACCTACAGCCTGCGGACAACTGCCCCAGGATAGCGCTGGTGGCTCTGCGGGATGCAGGCAATCTAAGCCAGCTTGGCACCCAGCAAGCACACCCAAAGGAAGAAGAAGACAGGGAAAATCAGGAGAGAGAGACCTGAGCTCCAGAGCTGACGAAGACTGAGGCTCTCCCAAAGGCAGAGCGTGCCAGACCAAGGAATGGCAGGATCTGTTTCTGTGGGGAGCTGCAAGCGGCGGGGATGGGAATGGCTCTCCTCAGCCCATGCAGGGGATGAGCAGCCAGGAAAGGTTCAGCACCTTCAGTGCCAGAGCAGCACCAAATCCCCTGTTTTCTGGAGAATGGGACTCTCCAGTGACACCATCCAACACACAACATCTCACCAGCACACCTAAAAAGCTACCAGCAAGGCAGTGAAACGCAGCAACCTCCCCTGTAGGAAATCAACCAGTGGGAAGCATCAGGGATGGCCCCAGGTAGACTGGGGATCACAGAATCCCAGACCGTTAGGGATTGGAAGGGACCTCCAAAGCTCATCCAGTCCAATCCCCCTGCCGGAGCAGGAACACCCAGATGAGGTTGCACAGGAAGGCGTCCAGGCGGGTTTTGAATGTCTGCAGAGAAGGAGACTCCACAACCTCTCTGGGCAGCCTGGGCCAGTGCTCTGGTACCCTCTGGGTAACATCCCTCTTTGAATGAGACCGGGCTGGAAGCGAGCTGGTGAGCAATGCACTACATTTAGAGGTGGACGCAGGGACCTGCTCCCAGGGGACTGCCACAGGTAACGCAAGGTGTCAGAGAGCCCAGACGTGTTTCGGAGGGGACAAGCAAGGCAGCCACTCCTCTCTTGGCACATCAGAGGCTAAAAGCAGCAGAGAGGACTTGAGCAGTTTGTAAGCAACCTGTATTTTTAATATCCTAAAACAGCAGCAGGGAGAAGAACTTTCAGGAGCCAGTAACAAGACCAAAGCCGTGCAGTTGGACAACACCCCCCTTCCCCATTGCTGGCAGGGAGCTGGGATTCCTCTGCAGGGTGGGCACAGCTGTGGCAAGGGGACAACCCCGCTGCTCTCTGCGTGCACCCCCGTTCATCTGCTGGTGGACAGCAGCTGAAACCCACGGCTAATCCTGCCCCAGATCCCCGCACAGCTGTCAGCCCCGGCCGAGGGGACGCTGCTCCCCTGAACACTGCCTTCCTGTTATTCTCCCTGGCTTCCTCTGAAGAGCCTGTTTGTCTGTCTAACAGCTAATGAGCAGAATACAACAGCCTATTTTTTGCTCTGTTTAAAGATTTTCCATGGGGATGTTTCCTGCAGGGATTCTTTTCTCCAGCACATGGCAAAGGTCAGCTGGCTGCTCGCTTGCAAAGGTTTGCGTTGAAGGGCAGAGCCCTGCAGAGAGAAAACGCTTTGCTCAGAGCTGAGCCACTGAAAGGGGAGAGGAGAACGTTCCCAATCCTCACGCTGCAGAGCACACAGGTATCTGTGGGGGGAAGCTCACAGATCCGGCGCCATCGGTGGGAAACGCTGCAGGAGAGCCATGAAGGGAAATCAGCCTTTTTGTTAGGAACGACTCAGCCGCAGTTCTCATCTTTCCTCAGATGAGATCACGTCAACCAACACCATTTCCAAAATTGTACTGGGCTGCTCCCACAGTGCTGACCAACTCTGAACCGTCCTGCCACGGACAGTATTTGCTGGGTGTTTGGAGATCTTTCACAAGGGGCTGAAGAGATACAAGACCTTCAGAAAAAACGAATCCTGAGGTCACACAGTCAGAATAAAAACACGGATGCAGCTGTGATGACCACTTGCATTTGCTTCAACCACTTCCCTTTCCTGTAGGAACTGCCCAATGGTGCAGTCGACTCAGAATATTGCTCATTTATTGCTTCAGCTGGCAAGAAACCAGCGCACTGCCCGCCTCTGCAGCTTGGGGTGGTGCTTGACTGCGTCCCAGGGTAATGGGAAAAACGTTGGCAAAGGGGAAACTGATGCACGGAGACTTTTCCAAAGCAGCCATTCATTCGGGGTGTGTAATTTGGGATCTCCCTGGATTTTCCAGAGATGAAGAGCACGCATTCCACCTCTGCCCCCCCCTTCTGAGCCACAGCTGCTCAGCACATCTGGAGCAAAGGAGGGTAGGAGTCATCTCGGCAAATCCTGAGCTGCTAACCTCAGTGACCCCGAGAGAGACGAGATGAGAAGGAAAATTAAGGTCTCAACCCTGCCTGCCCTTCCTCTGCGGGAGGAAGCACGCCAGCCTCACGAGCACGAGTGCGGGGAATGTTCTGCTGCAGCACCACGCCGCGCTGCGGGGGCCGCGGGCTTTGGCGAAGCAGCTTGCACAGGGCGGCGTGCCAAGGTGAAGCAGCTGGCACTCCAGCCTGGAGCCAACGAGGGATCCAAACGGGAGGGCTTGAAGCGTAAAAAGGCCTTTTTATGTGAGTGGTCTTGAATGGGTGCGGGTGGGGGCAAGAAGAAAGGTTGCAGCTCAGAGGGCTCTGGCTCACAAACTCTGGGGTCCAGAGGTCCCGTGATGAAGGTCCTTGGGAGACCACGCCAGCCAGCATGGATCTTCTCAATGCTGATACACCAGGTGGCAAACAGCATCGGGAGAGATGCAGACACACGGCCTAGCAGAGAACTGCCCGGCAGTGGCGGCAGAGCTCGGCAGGGCTCTCCCGTGCAGAACAAGGTCCTCCTTATCTCCACGCACACAAGCGACCTGCCCAAAGCTCCCTTACCTGTGTCCTGCCGGAACTGTGTCAAGCTCGGGATGTCGATGACGTAGGGGGCCAAGGCAGGATCCGCCTGTCCCAAAGGGATGCTGCTGACAAGTCCTGACCCCGAACGGCGGCCCTTCTGCTGAGACGCCTGAAAAACCTGCTCGATGTAGCTGCAGACGTTCCCTCGGTACGGCCTCCATCTGCCAAACTCATCCTGCCATTCCCACACCGCCACTGCTGTGGAGCTGCTGCCATGCCCCGGGGCAGAACCGGGGAGTCCGGACGGCCCGGCCGAGCTGCTCCCCGCTCCCTGCGCTGCTGCCATGCTCCTCCCTGAGCTCTGGGCACGCCGCGACTGGAAGGGGCAGGTGGGCTGGCTGCTCTCACACCATCTTCTTCTGGGGGACCTGCAGCAAGAAACAGAGAGCACAGGGAGCTAAGAATGATGCCCCAAATCCACCCACCCTGCATCCACACTGCACGAGCCGTTCAAGAGAGGGACGCAAGCTCAGCCTTCACAGAAGATGCTTGCTATGCATTTAGGAAAGACTACAGAGAAGTGAATTGACCTCAAAACCCTCTGGTCAAGGGCAGATGAGGTACCACTACTTGCTCCCTGCCAATGCTAGCAACTTCTCTTGCTAACTTGGAGCAAAAACTCTTCAGCTTCTTACGGTTTGTGGCCACAGACACCACCAGTCACTGCAGCGAAGAATGGATGGGATTGAGGAAGGCAGGGCATAAGAAACGAGGAAAATCTTGAAACAAGGCACAATCTGCTTCAACAAAGACTCAACCCAGAGACTTGAGATGATTTGGGGAAGAGTAGAGAATAGGGCAGGAGCCTTAAGACACCCAAAGACACAAAGGGCAGTGAACAAATCCGATCGGCTCACAGAGAAGGGACAGGAAGCAGAGACAAAACAATCACCACCACTCTCAGCCTCAACAAGGAGACCCAAGCTGTCCAGGAGACACCAGAGGTCTGACACTCGG
>NW_010205946.1:29266-32245 GCF_000695765.1 Mesitornis unicolor
TCACTGAGGAATCCCATCTGCACACACTGATGCCCGAATGCCAGGCAGACCACTCGGAGATGCCCAAGTGGCGTCAGTGCTGGTGAGCACGACTGCAAGTGAGCTAAATTAATTTTCAATTAAAATAAAAGTCGCCTTCTCCCTCCGAAGGCCTCACGCCATCGATCGCTCGTTCAACCCCCAGCAGGGAGCTGTGAGCCTCCTTCCCCTCAAACGCAGGTCCCCCGAGAGGCTGAGCAGCAGTGGGTGGCTTCCCCTGGAGGACGCCATCTGCGCCAGAATGACATCCCTGCCGAGGGGGGAAGATCCCACGCTCCGTGGAGCGTCCCATCCATCACGCTCGCGTGGCTTGCGAGCTTAAAAAGGACACAGAAAAAGAGCGAGCGAGAACAGACGCACCCACACGTCTGCATTTCTGAGAGGAAAGCAACGCTTGCTCCAGGAATTCGTTGTACATCAGTTTATGAGGTTTTTACAGAACACCCCCAGCTCAGCTCGACTGCTGTTGGTGACGAACCACCCTGCACCACCAGCAGAAGACCCCGGGCGCTGCAACTGATCTTCTCCATGTAATTTGTTCACCCTAAGGCACCACGGGTGGTTATTTTACTGCTCAAACCGGCAAATTAATACCTGAGGTATCAAACCAAACGCCTGCCTCTGACAGCTCTTTTTATGGCAGGTTTCACACCAAGAAATCTCCTCCTCGGGGACCACCAGCTTGGACCAGCACGAGACAAAGCAGGGCTGCAGCCTTTTCTGTCCTGCCCACCTGCACTGGGTGCTCTGACCTCTAAAGAGACAACCAACACCTTTTCCCCTCCAAAGTTGTTGTTCCCAAATATTCATCTGCACATCCAACAGCCACGAGCAGAGCAGGAGAGCAGAGAAAGGCAGTTTGGAGGGAGTCAGCGATCTGTTTTCCTTCCTTTTTGAAACACCAGCAGCAGGAAACGGCAAGGAGAGCGTGTCCCAGCAGAAGAGCCACCTCCTTCACGTACCATCGCAGGGACACTGTCCAAAACCAGCCGGGTGACGACAGCCTCTCTCCAACCCCCTCGGACGGCAGCGACGCTTTGAACCCTGGACCGCACGCGCCGAGCGGCTCCTGCACAAAAAACGCCCGGCCCGGCCCGGCCGCATGCGAGCGTCGCGTGCTCCGACGTTCGCTTCCCCATCGAAACGGGGAAATATTTCCTGTGCTGGGACTGCTGGTGCCAGGGGCGCGCGTCAGCCTCCTGCCGCTCGCAGGGACCGGGGAGGGAAGAAGCGAATTCGCACTCTGTGTGAATTCAGCAGCACACGAACATGAAAAGCTGAGCAATTCAGTACCAGGGCTGTTCATGCGGTGCTCAGCCTGTCCCCTTGGGCTGCTGCCTGCGCTGCACCGGGGTCTGGGGGAGACAGAGCTGCGAGGAGGGGGCTGCTGCGGATTTGGGTGCGTTACGCACCCCTCTTGCCCAGCACCACGTCTGGGATGGCGGCAGCGGCAGCTCAGCCGTGACAGCTCCTTCACTGCGTCCTGGGAAGGCCGGCAGCCCAAACTGAGGAGTTACACGTCTGCTAAAACCCCACGGACTATAACACTTCACCTCGAGCTCGAAAAATGCCTTGAAAAGCTACAAGTCACACCAGTCCCCCCAAGCTGTGTTTATTCAGCAAACAGCCCTGGCTCCAGTTAGAAATCCTACCGGCTACCTTGCCCCACGTGAAAACAAAACCCTGACTACTCGAGGTGCAAACTGCAGGATCCGGCCAGCAGCTCTCCACTGAGGAGGTGATTTGTAATGTGGGCTCAGACCTCGAATTTGGATTTGTTTGGTTGGAACTTTGGGGACTTGGACAGGAAAATAATTGGGTGCATCTCAGTTGTGCTTCCCACCGGATTCGCTCCAGCAAACAGCGATGAGAAAGCTGGGCAGGGACAGGTGGGAATTAAAGCATTTGAAAGATGTGTTTAATTCTCAAACCTGTTCTACTTCCAGAAAGCAGGATTTTCTCTTGCTTTAAATGCAGGATATCAAAATTCATGGGTCTGAGACGATTTCTAAAAATGCCAAGTCCCTTTTTAAGTTTCTGAACCAGTGCTGATAACGGTTTAAATGATATGCTAGCTTGTACCTGCAAAGAAAAAGGCTCCAGCAGGCCTTGAGCTGGGCTGCATTAAAAAAAATAAAGATCACCAGATTGGTAAAACAGAGACTTTTTAGCAGTTTGCTCAGAAAGGAGGGTGCCCAGGAGGGATTTGTTAAGCACCGCTCACACCACATGAGAGGGGACTGGAGGGGCTGTAAGGAACCCACGGGAAGAGATTACATACGGATTAGGAAAGCACATAAAGCACTGGGAGGCTGCGGGGCCGTAATAAACCCCTGACCCTGCACGGGTGGAGCAGCATTTACAGCTGCCCTGTGCCACCCTGACCCCAAATTACCTGGTCAGGACCCCCACAGCCCCTCCACATCATCCGAGCTGTGGACGCAGGTTAACTCCTGTCTAAACACAACTTTCCACACGCGAGCCCCCAGCACCGACCGGCGCACAGCCGGAGCAACCCGGGAGTAAGGACGCAGCAAAGCAGCGGCGAGGAGGTCGCAGTAGTAACTCCTACCTGGCACCGTCCTGCCTTCTCCCAGCCTCGCAGCGTGAGGTGGCCGGGGTGACAGCCAAAACAACAGAGGAAACAAAACCCGAGTGTTCCAAACCTGGGCACCTTTCACTTCAAATGAGCTCCGAGAGAGTTCCCTTCGGAGGGGAAAATAAAGACCGCAAGTGAAGCAGAACAAATCTTCCCGGCCGGGCAGAGCGCTTCATCCAGACACACACGGAGCAGGGAAGCCCAGGAGAGGGCAGGGACACCCGCACACGGGATCGCACCAAACCCCGCTCCCTCCAGAGCCCTGGCACCAGTTATTTATTTGCGGGGAGACCATTTACGTGCCGAGGGTGCAAACCTGGCAAGACCTGGAGGGCTCCTCC
>NW_010205947.1:0-718 GCF_000695765.1 Mesitornis unicolor
TTGGAAAATTAAAACAGACAGATTAAATCACGTCATTGATAACTCCAATATCATATCGTGTCTTCTTAATGCTTTGTTCTGAGTTAGGTGCTAGAACGCTGCCCTACGTGCCACACACACTATTATTTTATACTTGTTGCTTGTGCATATTTTCTGTATTTCCGTTACGGGCGATGGGTGAGAGCTCTCCTTTTCCTTTGCTGTCTGACTATGATTCATGCTGTGATGATGTGGGCAGTAACTTTTCCAGGCTATATCGGGAGTTACATAACAAATTTTGTTAGTAATTATGCTTCCGGTTCCGTGGCAGTGAATTTTGTTTCCATGGAAAAGGAAACTTCCACTTTCCATGCAAATCCGATTCCAATACCACAAGTTTTAGAGAATTTCAAGTATGGCTGTTACTATCCAAATATTGTATCTTTGATATTTATTACTGATTGTCCTGAACGTGCAGTGTCAGATTAAATACTGCAGCTTGAGAAGGAGTTCTGTAAACGTGGCTACACAAACCCAGCAAGCTTTTAAGAGACACAGCGCAGATACGCAGATGCTGTGGGCCATCACAATAAGCTCTGCTGACACTCCACCTCCCACTGCGAGCTCTGCCATTACTCCTCTTCCCATAAAGAGCGTTGCCATTAGTCCACCTCCCACAACAAGCACTGCTGCTAAAAGTTACTGTGGCCAATACAGCTCAATCCCTAAATTCTCTGAC
>NW_010205947.1:894-1095 GCF_000695765.1 Mesitornis unicolor
CCACTGAGGAACACAGAAACAACCAGCGAGTGGATCAGGCTGCTAAAGTGTTCCAAACAGACTTAGACTGGGAACATAAAGGCGAACTGTTTTTAGCTCAGTGGGCCCATGACTCTTCAGGACATCAAGGAAGGGATGCAACATACAGATGGGCCCGTGACTAAGGGGTAGATTTAACCATGGACGCTATTGCTCAGGTTA
>NW_010205948.1:0-1264 GCF_000695765.1 Mesitornis unicolor
AGGGGGACCGGGGTCACGGGGGGGCAGGCATGGGGACATGGGGGATGGGGACATGGGGACATGGGAGCATGAGGACATGGGGACAAGGGGACACAGGGTTATGGGGACACAGGAGTATGGGGACATGGAAACACTGGGACACAGGAGTAAGGGGACACAGAAACATGGGGACACAGGAGCATGGAGTCTTATGGATATGGGGACACAGGAGTAAGGGGGCATGGAAACACGGGGACACAGGAGCATGGAGTCATAGGGGTATGGGGACACAGGAGCAGGGGGACATGGGGACATAGGAGCATGGGGACGTGGAGACACGGGGACAGAGGAGAGTGGAGACATTGAAACTTGGGGACATTGAGATATGGAAACAAGGGGACACAGGTACAGGGACAGAGTTATTTGGAGACAGAGGCCTGGGGATGTTGGGGGACAAAGGGAATGAGACTGGGGCACAAAGACATGAGGACACAGGGACACATGGACAGGGGCACAGGGACATTGGGACATGGGGACACAGGGATAGGTGGGCATGGGAGCACAGGGACATCAGGGCATAGGGCATGGGGACACAGAGGAGTAGAGAAACGGGACATGAGGACAAGGGACACGGGGACACAGGGCACAGAGAGCAGCGCTGAGCGGCAGCAGGCGGCGGCGAGGGCTGAGAATGGGGAGAGGCAAAAAAGGTGCAAGAAAAGCAGCGAGTGAGCGAGCAGGCAGGCACCAAAGCTCCCGCTGAGCACCCGGACCCCCCACCCAACACCCTGATCCCCCCCACACCACCATGACCCCGCAGCCACCACCCCACTCACCCACGAGGACCAGCGTGGCCTCAGCATCCTCAGGGATCTTCTCGGGGAGCTGGGGTCTGGTGGCCCCGCTCGGGCTCTGTGGGGGGCACGGATGACAGGAGTCAGCTGGTTGTCCCCTGCATGGTCCCCTCTGTCCCCTGTGTGTCCCCCCCATCTCCTATGTGTCCCCCACTTTGTCCCTGCAAGCCCAGCTCCCTCGCTCCCACCTCTGCACCGCCCCATGGTGATGCCTCCCCTGCATCCGTGCACATGTGTGTGTGTGTGTGCAAGTGCACGTGTGCACACGTGTGTGACAGCAAGAGAAATCGGTGTGGAGGGGAGTCTGGGGGGGTGTCCATGCCCCTGTGCTTGTGTACTCACACCTATGTGAGTGCAAGCACACACACGTGTGTGTCAATGGGTGCTGCCCTCCCCAGGGGTCCACACACCTCTGTGCACCTCATGCATCT
>NW_010205948.1:1447-1661 GCF_000695765.1 Mesitornis unicolor
CCCCCGCCCCGCCAGCCGCAGGGTCCCCACCGACTCGGCCTTGCTGGGGTGTCTGGAACAGCCAGGAGGGGACATCAGATGGGCCAGTGTCATTAACCCCCCCAAAATCCCCCATAAGACAGCCCCAACCCCTGGGGACCCCCAAAGACCAAGCATGGAGGGGCTTTTCTGCCCCATGGGATGGGATCCAGACCAGCTCCTCAGGGCAACCCCC
>NW_010205948.1:1732-3030 GCF_000695765.1 Mesitornis unicolor
TCTGCCCCTCGTAGATCATTTGGTCGATGAGGATGTGGGCGATGGCCGCCAGCGAGGTGGCTGCCACGTCGAGGAGCACAGCACCTGCGGGGACAGCACCGTCACCGTCACCGCCCGGCATGGGGTCCCCACCACCATCCCCTCACCCACCGGTGTCCTCACCTTTGGCCAGAGCCCGGCGGATCTCCAGGAGGCTGCGGTAGGTCAGGAAGGAGAGATGGGGCTGTCCCCAGTGCCCATCTTCCTTGAAGTCCTCCTCCAGTTTGAGCCAGTGGCCGGCCTCCAGCCAGCACAGCTCCTTCTTGCTGTCCATGACCAGCTCATGCAGCTCCACGTAGCCCTGCACCCAGAGTCAGGGGGTGTCAGGGTCCCCCCAACCACATCTGGGACCCCCAAAACTGCATCTGCCCATGTCAGCATCCCCCCATGCTCTGGTGTCCTCAGGGGTTGGTCCCTGGGTGGCCACAGTGCACCCACTCCCAGGAATGGGGAGAAAAGGGGGTCCCTGGGGTGGCACCCACCTCATGGGTGTCCCGCCGGGACACGAGCCTCCTGCTCCCCGCAGCCTCCAGGTCCACATCGGTCACCGACGGAGCTGTGACAGAACCGCGCCACGTTAGATGGTCCCTGTCCCTGCCCAGACCCTGCTGGGGTCTGCTGGGGGTGTCACCCCCTGTCACCTGCACCCCGACCCACCTGGATGTGTTCCCTGCTCTGTCACCCCTATCTCAGTCCCATCTGGGACTCACTGGCCTTGTTCCCACCCCCACTGCCCCATCCCAGACCTGGTTGGGGTTCACTGGCTGTGTCCCCACCTCGACAACCCCCAATCCCTAAACCCAACTGGGGTTCACAGGCTGTGTCCCCTCCATCACCCCCCGCCCCACCGGTGCCCACCTCCGTCCCCTCGCAGCCCCACGGCCATGGCAGGGTGACAATCTGGGGACATCACCAGGGCCAGGGCCGCGCTCTGCCCCACAGCGCTGCCACCAACACAACCCCGATCCCAGCACTGTCCCTAAAAAAAAACCCCGGGAGCTCACAGTGTCCCTGTCCCTGTCCCCCCTACCTGCGCCCCCCCCTGCGCTCCTGACGGCCCTGCAGGCTCCGTCCCTATAAAGCGGGGGCCGAGCCTCACACCCCACGCCCTGTGTGCACCGTAAATCCAGGAGCAATTTGCCTTTGCTGACAGTAAACACCCGTGCAGCTCCCGCCTGCCTGCGGCCACCCCGGTGACAGGGACAGGCTCACCCCGTCCCCTTCCATCACCGCTGGGGACCACCGTGGTCCCCTCCACG
>NW_010205949.1:0-1110 GCF_000695765.1 Mesitornis unicolor
AATATATCATATATGATATATTATATGATATGCTATATTATATATGATATATAAATTATATCCTATCTTATATATGCTATATATCATATATCCTAGAAATATATTATATAATGTATATTATTCACATATATGATATCTAAATGTTACAAAAATACCTGTGTGGTTTATGTGCATATTTCAAGCAAACGCTCACCGCTTGCACGCTCGCTTTACACGTTCACACGTGGCGCACACGTCTATAACACAAAGGTGTGTGTGGATACACGCAATGATTTTAAATCATTTTAAGCGATCCATGGTCAGGGGGGTGTGTGTGTGAACATCCCCACGCGTTAAATGCACGCGTTCGTGCCCGTGTAATCGTGGCACACGGGATGGAGCGTGGTGCATGTGCGTCCAGCCCCAATATCCATCCCATCGCATACAGACATCACCTCTGAGGCGATGGAAATCATCATCCCAACCCGTCACACCATCGTGGTGCAGAGGTGGGCTTAATTACTATTAATAATAATAAGAAACCAAGGCATTCGAGCTCTCCAGTCGTGGCCAAAATGAGACACTGAACCATTAAGAGACCTCCAAGATCATCGAGTCCAACAGCCACGTGAAACACAGCAACGAGAGGTGGCTTCCTCTGGTCTTAGCTCCACTTTTTCCCCTTTTTCTTTCAAAAAAAACCTCACAACACCAACGGTAAAACTTCCAAAGCCACAGCAACTCTGCTCCATCCAGGTCCCGCAGCACCAGGAGCCTGCCACCAACGTGCCACAAAGTGCCACCACCAGCCCGGCTGGCGTCCCAGGCTTTACGGATGGCAAAACCCGGCTGTTAAAATGAAATCAAAGCAACAAATAAAACACAAAACCAACAAACCCCATTCCCAAAGCGCCTGGGCAAAGTTTCGGGGAGAGCTCCAGCAGCACCTTACCGGCTGAGTCAGGGGATGAGCCATTTCCGTGCGCTGGGCGCCCCATCTGCTTCCTTCATCTGCGGAGACCCAAAAAAGAGCAAGGGGGGGAGGAGGAAGAAAGAGAGAAAGGGGAAAAAAAACCACAACCTCTCTGCGAGGAGCTGCAGACAGAGGAAATTGCCCAAAACACGGCAAAG
>NW_010205949.1:1340-1620 GCF_000695765.1 Mesitornis unicolor
CTGGAAAAGCTGTTTTCAATGCTCCCCTCGGCGCCAAAGCGCTCATTTCAATGAGAAAAGCCTGGCGAGGGAGTGGGGCCGCCCCATGGCTTCCTCCCCCATCAGCAGCCCCCAGTTTGCAAAGGGGGGCTTTGCTGGGGCGGGGAAGCCGAGCCCCTGCAGCTCTGGCAAACCTCGCTGCGCCCGCAGCCATGGCAAGGCCTTGGGGTGCTGGGGGTGCCCTCAAATCCTCGCTTGCGGCCCTCAAATCCTCGGGGTTTTGGTGGGGGGGGGGTCTTCC
>NW_010205949.1:1674-1890 GCF_000695765.1 Mesitornis unicolor
GTCTGAAGCCAGCGGGGTGGTCTTGTCCCTTTAGGACCCCCAGCCCCCTTTTCCCCATCGCTCACCCCTGGTGCCACTGCCAGCCCTTTGGGGTGTCCCTGCACGGTCACCGTGTCCCCCAAGGGTCCCCGCCATCCCAGTTGCATCTCCAGTGTCCCAGTCCTTGACCTCCTCATGAGTGGGCGGTCGCAGGACCCCCCCAGACCCTCCTTGATG
>NW_010205950.1:0-3142 GCF_000695765.1 Mesitornis unicolor
GGTGAGCCAGCTTCGGCACCGGAGCGGAGAAAAGCCGCCGTGCCCTGCGGGTTCCCTGCTCCGCGCCGAAGGGCGCTTACAAACAGTGCCGCGGGGGAGGCGAGACAAGCGCGACGTCGGCTGGGGGAGAGACGGGTTGAATGCTCCGCGTAGCGAAGGTAAAAGACTCCCTGAGCTCCCACGTCAGATGCTTTGGCTCCTTTACGCGCCGCGTTGTGGTGCGCTTGGCAGCGGCTGCTCCGAAAGCTGGTATCGTGGGGGTTCAGGCTGGAGGATCTTTCAGGTACAAACAGCGAACCTGTGTCTGTGCTCTGTGAGGACCGAACCACGGGGACATAAGCTCTGTGGTCAATATTGTGCAGTAAAACGGTTTTGTTTCTCCAGCGTTCTGTATGTTGTAGAAGAGAGAGGGTATCAGAGCTGTGCTGTTGCAGAGCTAATGTGTGAAACAAGTTATTTTTCCTGTTTTTTTTAAAAGTCTGTTTTGTTCTTCAGTATGGTTTGGGCCATATGTCCTAATGCTGTATACAGATGTTATAGGCACTGCTCTAATTGGCTTAGGTTTCAGTTTAATCTGTAGTAAGTTAGATTATGATGATGATTACACAAAATCTGCATTTTGTGATTGGCCCGCTTCCTAAACTTTTCTGTAGGTAGATTGTGTATTGCTTTGGGTTTTGAAGAGGAAGGGGAGAAGCACCGCGATTTTCTTCTTCGGTTACAGCTCTAAGACATCCCTTGATCTCGATTTTTACCATGCTGTTCATGATTTAACCTAAGATGGTACTCATGCAGTAAAGAAATTATTACTTAAAGAAAACATAACTTGCTTTACTGAAATGCTGCTTTAATTGCCCATATTCTTGTTGAAGATGAAGAGTCTTTGATGTGGAAACAGTGAAGTAAGCTTCAGTTATCCATGGTTATTCTTGAAAAGGTGCAGCAGCCTTGAATAATTTAAAGCTTTCTTATGTAACATCCCAGGTAATTTTACCTTGATGTGAGCTTTGAACTTTTCCCTTTTAATGCCTCTGATAAATTAACAGTTCTCACTTAATGTCAGGCATGAAATTAAGATCTAAAAGCTTTATGTGAAACATGGTAATAGACTTGCATACAGAAGCTTAAGGATGGAAGTGGTGGCGTGCTACCTCTTCTTAAAAAAAAAAAAAAAAAAATGAAATCTTCCCTTCTTGATCCATAGCTCACAGATGGGTCCTGGTGCTGGTAAAGGGGTTAATTTGTCTGAATGTTTTAGTCTAAGTAGACAAAGAAGTGCAAGGTATGATTTGGCTGCTGTTGCTTAGTATTTCTCGTCAGCAGTTGACAAAACTTGAGCCTCTTCTGATAGCTTCTGATGCTGCTGTTCTGCAATATGCTAGTGTTACTGTGTGAATGAATCGTTATGTGATTTTCATGGAGATCGGTCATGTAATGAATCACAGCAGCTAGCTGAACAGTGGAACAGCAGCCCTAACTTGTGATACAGTCTGAAACTTAGCTTTGCTGGTTTTTTTTCAGTGAGCCATAGTCTTTGGTCTCCTCAACACTCTAGGGAGTCATCTCTTGGAAACTCTTAGAGTCACACAGTTGCTCCTAATCACAAATAAAAATGGAAATTTGCTTTGTATGCCTTTTCACAAGGCTTTTATAATTACTTGCAAGTTGAGGACAATGCCTTAATAAAGTAGTTTGTTTTCTTGTGTGCATCACTTTGGTTGCCAAAACCTGCTGTTTTCAGTGGAAGTTTTGCTTAACAAAGAAATGTAAGTTACAGTTGTCCTGAAAACTTGATAGCCAGTGCTGTTGCTTTACAACAGTTGAACTTAATGAGTGCCTTTGCAAGAAGAGTGAGTTAGGGAAGGTCATGGAGGTATCATGGTTAAAAAAATATATATACCTATATCTCAGATATTGTAAGACCTAAACATTTTTGTATCCTGAGCTAGAAGAGTTGAGAGATGAGTCGGGTGTATTTTTTGAGGGGATAGTCTGAATAAGAGAATAGGAAGCTGATGACACCTTTCTGTATTATGCTTTTTAACTTCTGACAAATTTTATTGGATGGGAAAAAAACTACCAGCAAATGCTACAGCCTTCTTGTGCATTTCTCCAAAATCGACTGCCATCTCTTGCACATCATAGCCTCCCTCCTTTATCCCTTAAAACTCTACATCCTGTGGAACCAGGAGTCCTGGTGGTTCTTCTGGTGAATTCCCACTTCTGTTGCAAAGTGTCATTTGTATTTTCCGCATAAGAAGAATTACAGTCTCACAAGAGAAAGATGTGGAGTTTTTTCTTCAGCATAATGCTTCTGGTGGTGACCTGAGACTATTTGTCGTCTTTATACTTGTAAAACAAAGATATATGATTAAGTAAATAAAAGTATTAATAATATAAAGTTTTTAATTACTCATAATGAGGTGTGGGTTTGCATTTCCTTTTTTTTTTTTTTAGCACTTCACAAGTTTTAGCTGCTGTAATACCCTTTGCTAGCATCATTTGAAAGACAGTATTTCAGCATATAATTTCCAACTAAAAGTTCCTTGGCTGAAGGTGGTGGTCTATGCTAAACTGTCTGGCTGAAGTAGTTCTACAGGAGGTTAGCAAGTACTATGTAGTGATTCGTAGGGGTTTATGCAATTCTAAAAATAAAGGCTTTATGCAATTTTGATAATTCAGAAAGACAACAGATACAAAAAACACTGTTTCGGTAGATACCTAATGGTACAGACTTCTAAAAAAGTTAAGATAGGCTATACTTAATTCTCTTTTCACATTCTGTATATATTAATAATATCTAAGCTCTTGGGAACCAGCTTATTTTAAGTCTTGTCAAGATGAGTAGTTTCAGTGTCAGCTGCCAGCTTGCTTTACGCTCACTGTGGGCTTTCCAGGCTGCAACATCCAGGGAAGAGAGGCTTTTCAAGGGGAATACAGAACTGTCAAACCAAGAGTCTGAGGAATTACCAAAGTAGTTGTGTTCAGCATGAGAGGTTAATCTATTATTGAATCAGGCTGAGGTGTGAGAAGTATGCTGTTGATAACTTCTGACTTGGTAGTTTCATAATGCACACACTCACTCTTAACTGCGTGGTCTCACTGTTTTCTGTTATGGTAGTCACTCACATAAAGCAGGAAT
>NW_010205950.1:3173-34355 GCF_000695765.1 Mesitornis unicolor
ATGGTGCAGTGAGGAAATGCAATAGAGAAGGGCCCGGATTACTATGGGGACCCAATTTCTGTTCTTGGCTTTGTCACTGGTTGTCTTTATAACCTCCAGTGCATTCATTTAGCTGTCTGTACTTTGACTTCCCAAGCCTCGTATCACTTAAACAGATGTGACTTTTCATTAGTTGGTAGTGGAGCTTCATGCCAGTGGTTCAATCCACACACTGTTGTAATACTTCAGAAAGAAAAAAATCTGTGCCACGGAAAACATAGACAAAGAGTTGAATGAAAAGTTTTTGGGGGTTTTTTTAGTAGCTTTGAAGGAGCTTTTTGTGGTAGTAGATTTAAAGAGTATCTTCCAAACATATTGAAATGCATTATACCTGAAAGATATTACTGGCTCTGGAAGATGAGCTTATGTCAGAGTTGTCATTCTCTCATTGCATACTGTTATCAACCCATTCCAGAAATATATGTATTCACTTGCGTGGACTTGGAGACCTGACTGGTTTCTGAGTTTTTAAAATTACCATAATGCTTCTCTGAGAAGAAAATGGGCAAAGCGACAGTTTTTATCTCCAAGAGGACAACAATGTGATATTTTTTTTTATTTTTTTTTGAGATCATTTATAAGTGAAGACACTTTCCTTTTAGGAATGAAGTGATTTGAGTACCATTGGCTGAGGAGATGCCAATGACCCCCTGAGTTAAATCTCACCTACAATGTGTGCAAACATTCATAGTCTTTGCTCTTTTACACATAGATAATCGAAGAGTGAGACATGAGCAAGGATATTCCAATTCCATTTACGCTCCTCCTTGTATGGATTATTGCTGAAGATGTTGAATTCGTTTTCCTGTTAGTAAAATATGGAAATTCTGCTGTTACCCGCTTGAGTTGGAAGGCATGAACAATTGTAACTGGCAAGAGTAGGAAAGGGGCTGAAGCGTTTTTAATGCGTTTGGTTTATTTTGGGGTTTTCTAGGAGTATGTCCACTAGAGAGCAGCAAAAACCTGTATTCCTGGAAGCTTTGGCTATCCAGCTGATAAGACATGGTTTTCTGCTTTTAAGGGAGGAGGAGAGTAGCTTTAGAAGGATGAAGTGATCTATTTGTGCCGAGAAAACCATTCAGTGGTGTGTGATAGCGTACTGGGTCTTGGCAGGAGACTACAAGATGGTGGCATCAAACTGGAACAAAAGTATAAATTGTATCAAATTGCACTCATTGGGAATTCTGTAGCAAAAGGGAGGTGGGAACAAAATGAACAAGGAAGATAAGACACTAAATGCTTTATTTAGTCGTAGTGGTATCAGTGTGTCTCACAAATTCACAAGGCCGGGAAGATCTGTAAGCATAACAAGGTCAACCCAAACCTCATTTTTTACTTCAGAGAACTTGGCCTCTGTACAGTGACTCAGTGTAAACATATCTTACTGAATATGTGTCTAACTGTAGGCATTCAGATGTACATGCAGTTATGATGAGCCAAGAATATTATTTAAATATTAAAAAAAAATAAGGCCATGGATATAGCAAGAGAGATAAAAGCCTGCTTGTTAGGAAAGCTGAAAGAAATACCAGTGTGTGAATATTTTAGGAAACTTTTAATAGGTTAAAAAATAATTTGTTCAGGTGTAAATTACCAAAGGCACACCAACAGGAAAATAGCTGTTAGATGTTCTTCTCGTAGTCAAACTCTGAATAATCAGACTCTGTACTTCTCTGATGGGGAAAAATTGCATCTTCAGAAAGTGGTACGGTTAAGAAGCTTTACATTCCTGTGTGTCAGTTCTCATTTAATACATCTTCTAATCATTTTTTCAATAATCTTCCTACTAAACAAATAATTTTGCAGTCCCATTCATGGTGGTTTTTTGGTTGGTTTTTTTCTTTTTCTGACTGGTCTAGTAGCTGGCGATTCTCTCTTGAAACATGGATTATCTTTTGGTAGCAGTTCCTAAGAACTTTATTATACCTCTTCTGTAACAGTGAAGGATGATTGGCAGTAACTCGTTCCGATTCCAGGTCTTGGGAGGAAGAGGTGTTTTCAGAGAAGGAGGTATAACTTGGAACCAAGTCTTTGAGATGGAGCGTATATTTGAGATCAGATCACCATTTATTTAAATCCGTTATATCCAAAGATAGAGAGGCATGTAAAATCCAAGGCAATTCAAGTGGTCATCTTAAACTCTTGACTTCAGGTGAAACACCAGATTTCAGATTTTTCAGCATCTTTGCTTTGCCACCTACTAATTCTCACACCTTCGGTGTGAGATTTTTGTGTGTAACCTTAAAGAGGCTTGTTTGTGGATCAGTGCTTTTTTGTGTTTTGGACATGACTGTTTAAGATTTTAAACCTGTCTAAGCTTCTGCATTGGACACAAGTTCTGTGCTAGCTTTTGCTCTTCACAGAGGAACAAGTAGAGTCAGAGGGTATTGATATTTTTATTGCTGCTACTGTACTGTTTTCTGTCTGGCTTTGGTCCTGTAAATGCAGGAAGGAAACTTGAAGTAGTTGTCTTCCTTCTCCAAAAACATCTGCAACTTAGAGTGAAACCCGATTAGGCTGTCATTCCCATTTTCCTCCACATACTCTCTTCTTTACTAGTGCAGTTGATACCTTTAATAAATCAGGAACTTGAGTAATGTTAAGCAGCGTCTTCCTGTGGCTTCTAAATAACAAGTCTTAAACTGTATTTTGCTTGTGCGAAAGGGTATGTTCTTAGGTCATTTAGGGCTTGTTTTTTTAAATGAGGATTAAGCTTTATATCCCCTTTCCTTGGTGCAAAATTGAAGCCATCAATTAATGGATAAAGTATCCATCTTGGGTAGCTAGCAGCATCCTATTTGTCACTTACTGAAGCTATACCTGTGGTTATTGTGGAAAAAATGACATTATTTGTATTGGATTTGAAAATAGCATAATTGTGTGCTATGGAGGATACAGTGTTATTAAAAAGTTTAGGTTTTTAGAAACTGTAATGGTATTTCTTTACCTGGAGGAACATCTAGGATTGCAGCCTTTCTCTTTTAATACAAAATTGTTTAAGGAGAGATTATTTTAGCTTTAAATGTGACTTTTTTAATCTGCTGCTAGTTTTCTTTTGTCCCACTAAAAAGGCCTTGTAGTGTTGTTCTTTAGTGTTACAGTTCTGTGTTTATGTAACCAAGAGGACTTGCAGTGCCCGTAAACTTGCATTTCTTTAGTCATTCAGGTTGTTTCTCAACTCAGAACATGCATCACTACTAACAGTATTTTGTTTCTCAATACAGCGTTACAGTGTCACTGCCATCTATGTACAAAAGACAACTTCACATGTGTGACAGATGGGCTATGTTTTACCTCAGTAACACGAACTGCAGACAAAGTCATACACAATAGTATGTGTATAGCAGAAATCGATCTGATTCCCCGAGACAGGCCGTTTGTTTGTGCCCCCTCCTCCAGAGATGGAGTCATTACTTTGCCTCATTGCTGTGACAGAGACCACTGCAATAAAATAGAACTTCCAATTCCAACACCAGGTAAGGGGTTTTGACATATTTGTTTTGTTTTGTTTTAAACAGAAAATTCTGTAAGAATTTAAGAATAGCTTAACTATTAATAGAATATTTAAGAACAGTTTCAGTTTTGAAGTTGTAGGTAAAATTGAAAGCTTAAAGTACACCTTAGATTCTACAAATACAATTTCAAGAGTTTTTGGGACAATAAATTTTATCTTCTGGATAGGGATGTTAGGGCCAGCTTTGAAGACTTATATGCAAGTTAAATGGAAACTGAGTAAGCACGTAGTTGCTTTTGTCCTTTGTAATACTTAGTTTGATTCTTGAAAAAGTTAGTGTGCAAAAGTATTAACAAATACATTGAAATAATTTGAAGATCATTGTGAAATACAATAAAATTAGTTGCATAAAAAGAAATACATTTTTATAATTTTATTTTTACTCTCAGGCCCTACTCCGGGAAAACCATCTTCTAACCTGGGACCTGTGGAACTGGCTGCTGTCATTGCTGGACCTGTCTGCTTTGTCTGCATTTCACTAATGTTGATCCTATATCTTTGTCATAATCGTACTGTAATTCATCATCGTGTGCCAAGTGAAGAAGATCCATCACTGGATCGTCCCTTTATATCGGAAGGAACTACTTTGAAAGATTTAATTTATGATATGACAACTTCAGGCTCTGGGTCAGGTAATGTCACACTTCTAGTAGTAATTAATCTGTGTTTAACAGCCTTGTAAGGCATCAGTTTTTCTTAATATTGTCAAATTTATTTAAATACATAATTAACTGGAGAAATTGCTAGAAAAGCTACTTCCATGTAGATTTACTCAGTATCAGTGAAGATTCAATATATTGAAATAAGTGAAATAAAATAAACATATTGAGTTGCTGCTACTGTTCCTTATCTTTCTGAGAGTACAGTCTGATATACGTAGAATATCAGTCAGCTGTTGTAGATGTTTTGTTTCCTGTATTAGTGAGGCTCAGTCATTTACCTTTTTTCCTGCACAGCATATCTAAATTACCATCTTTTGTGATTCCTTACATAATTTGATTTTTTTTTTGTTAGCTTTAAACTAAAAATTTATTTCTATCTGTAGCTACTGGCATACAAAGAATATTCTGAATTCTGAGCTAATATTTTAGCCAGTTCTCTCCTTACAGAAGATGTTTTTTCAGTTGCAAATAACAATTTCTATGTGTATAGAATGGGTACAGGAAGCAAGCTACATCTAAAGAATTTCTGTCCCTTGATTTCGTGAATTTTTGTTCCAACTTTTAACAGGTGTTGCTCTGGGAAGAAGAGGCAATAGTCTGTTCACTGCATATAGTTTCTGCTATCGTAATTCTGACATAGTTGCTTATAAGATTGTGGTGATCTGTGTCACAGAAATGTGATTTAACAGGCATTGGTAGGGGATGATGTGTCAGATAAATCATTGTATAAATTAATTAATCTCCATGTTAAGGAGCGAGACATCAGATAGTGTACTGTAACCTCGTATATAAAAGGTTCAATACTGAAAATTATTCCTACTGCTTGCAAATGTGAGCTGAAACATCCATGCCATTTTGGAGTACTTACTGCAAAGAAATACTGGTGGTTGATTCTCAACTGCTGAATTCTTTTATTTCCCAGAATTGGAAAAAATTTTAATAACAAAACCGAAGCATCTAGGTTGTATTTTTTTCGCAAGGGCAGTAACTGGTAAAACTCCTCAGAGTCCGTTGCTCTATCAAGTAAACTCAACATAACTTGCTGAACATGTTTAGAATATAGGTCAAAATAAGTAGTCTTTAGTCATATCTTCACTGTAGAAGGTGAGGTTGCACTTAGTGTGTAGGCAGTTATTTTTCAGTTGAGAGTTTTTGTGTGTCAGAACATGATTTGATTGTGCTAGGGTAAGTTGCTCTCTGATTGAAACTGCAGCTTTAGTAGTTTGTGTTTATCTCAGTTTTCTCATTTACTAAAAGTAATAACTAAATCAAATTATGAAAGTGATTAGTAGATCATCCAGTATATTGGACTAGGACTTGATAAATGCCAGTGCTGGATTTACTCCTCCAGTTATGCTTTTTCTAGGAGAGGTGTACAGAAGTAAGAAACTTAGAGAATATGAAGGAGTCAGAGATTCACATTTCTTGGAATGCAGGAAGCTGTGATATACGATTGTTACACTGTTAGGAGAATAAAACTCTTAACATCTGCGGGTATAGACTTTTTCTGAAGAGGACTGAAAAAAACTTCTAATGTGCTAAAAAATAAAGTTAAACCTTGAAAGAATCCGTGTATGTTATACATGTATAAGTAGTAATCTACAATGTACTATCACTGCTATCACTTCAGTAAACCCAGGAAAGAGCCTTTTAAGGTTTTCCTTTCAAGTTGTGTTTAATCATTCTTGTTTTAAAGTACTTTCTGGTTGATAGTTCCCTTCTAACTTCTGTAGATAAACACAGCATCTCTACCACCTTTGCATGGATGCTTTCTCATACTGCTTTGATCAGAAGTTAGGCCTATCAGAAGTTAGGCCTATGACAACGTTAATTCAAACTTGGTTGTCAGTTGGTTTTTCCATTTGTCATCAGGAATGTTCCTTCATTTTTCCTTCTGGCCTTCTTCCCTGTGGCACTTCTGAGCCTCTCTTCTTGTTTGAACACTCTGGAAGTACCCTTCAAAAGAAGCTCTTGAAAAGCAGAGAATCCCAATTAAAAGAAACTTAGGATGCTTCCTCCAGAGCGAATGGTTAGCAACTACTGATTATTCCCTTGCCTGTTTGCAAATTACACTTTAAGTAAAAGCAGCATACCGGGGAATTTGTTTTCAGAGCATCAGGACACTCAAGCTGGTCTAGACTTGCAGAGCACCTGACAAACTATGGTATTTGAGCACTAGCTACTGATGGCTGCATGAGAGGAGACCAACAAATATGGCTGAATTTGACTTAGCTCTAAGGAAGGGTCTTCACTGATTTGTTTGTATGCTTGAAAAACAAAGTCATGCTTCCTGTAAAAAAAGAATACTGAATGTTTGCTTAAGACTAATCTTTTAACTTCAGCTGCAGTGAGTGTTGTTCAGCTGTTTATAAGACAAGTATTAGCCTTACGTAGTGTTCTGTACTTCCCTTTATGACAGTGGGATAGGAGGTGCTTCAAGTACTTATCTTCTGTACTGTTGGCAGTGTATGTATTTACAGTGACTTACATAACTTCATCTCAAAATTAGTCAATGACTGTATAAATTCATGATGCCGTAGCATTTGGAACTGATCGTTTTCTTGTCTTAAAATACGCCTGCAGCAATTGAATCTCATTGAAATGTGTTTTAATCCTGACTCTTTGGTACAGCACATTTAAAATTGAGAAGGCTGTACATTTATGGAATAAAATGAAATGTGCTGAACAGACATAATAATCCAGACCTAAGAGGCACAGCTGAGGAAGTGTTTGGTGTGATGAGCTAAAGTAGATGTTCTGTCCTTAAATTCATGTTGAGAAACAAAAAGAGCTTGTAGACAAATAAAAGGATTTCATCAGTTTTGAAGAGAAGCATATAAAACAGAAGTGATCAAAACTCTTAAAATTGAGCTTTCTATTTAGATGAAAAGGGAAGTAGGATTTATTTTCTGCAATAATGAATAGTAAGCTGTTATTAATTATTCAGTCTTGACTTCTTGTCTTGCCCTGTTGTTCCATGACGAACAAGGCCTGAAACAGCCAGAGGCTTGATGAAAGGACTTGATGAAACATCTGAAATAGATCCTGTTGCTGCAGCCACAGCTTCTAAGAGAAGGATTTTGGAGTCTCTTGGAGCTGAGAATGATTTTGAGATAATGAAGCAAATCTCTTAATTGTATGGACAGATTGGGATGCCCACCTGTTATTCTCCAGCTCAAAAATGACAAAGTAACTTAGTTCCAATGAAATAGGAAGAATTGTCTAAAACACAGGGGAGAAGTTTTTGTTACTATTGGTAGGTGACTTGAAGCGGCAGCTTAGTGTTCAGAAATCCAAAGGGTCACAAAAATCAATGCAAAGTTGAGTCAGTTGAAGTGGATGTAATACTCCTTAAAAACTTACTTGTGGTTCATAGAATCTTGAAGGCCATGAGATTATTTCACATTTCATGGGGTGCTTTGTTGGTTTTGGGTTTTTATTACTCCTCAGAGGAAGTCTTCTGGGCAGATATTTATACAAGAATATGAAGAACAACAAAGTTGTAGCAACTGTTTTTGTTGGCTGCCTTTAGTGCTTTGGGACTTAATTCTTGAGTTATCCAAATCAGATACAAACTTCTTATGCATTGGAACTAATCAGAGTACAGTTAATATGTGAAAAGTATTTCTTCTGTTAAACTCTCAGAAGGCTTGAGGATACTTTCTTATGCTGTATGATGATGAAGGCTTTAGGGATAAATTAGACGATCATGGCTGAGTACAAGATGCCAAATGTTAGGAGCTGCTGTTGAATTTAACATGGGCTTGAACTTTTTCATCCTCCTGATTAGCAAACTATCATCTTTCTTCATGCACAGTCAAAAGCAACTGTACTTCAAGAGCTTGAAATACAGTTGTGTCCAATGTACGTGTCAAAGGCTAATGTTGTATCTGTCTCCATTGAGCTACTCTTCAAGCAGTTGCCCAAGTTCCTGGTGATAAAGGGCTGTTTTTCCTCTCTAGCAAAAAGAGGGCACTGCTCAGTTGCAACAGAAAATATGTAAGGAATTTTTATGGACGTAAGATAAATATGGATTCCAATCTTCTGATTTTGTTCAGCAGCAGTAGTAAGAGAAGGGAGCAAGGTAGATAGAACACAATTGGCAGGGGGTTTATTGTACTGTGATAGTTAATGTGGTGATTTGGGATTTGTAATGTGAAATTGAAGTGCTTCCTGTCTGGAATGTTTAGACCTTTGTATCTGTTCAGAGGTTAGCTGGTATCCATGGACATCATCTTTTTTAAACAAGAAGGGATTTCTATAAATGGTACAGCAGGTTGAGAGCAGCACATCTGAAACTGAAAATGTACTAACAGTTTTCTGAAACAGCTGTAGGAAAAAGAAGCCATTATGCATATCATCCATTTCAAGTATGTAAAATCAGTTTGTATTTAATATTTGTCAGTGGATTTTGCAGTAGTACATAAATGCTAAGGAGAAAGCTTTCTCTGACCAGCAAAGTAGAATTTTACGTTTTCAGGGTTGAGTTTGGTTATTCTTGTCTGGCCTTTTCTGTGTATCAGAAGTCTGTCCATAAAGGATGCAAGTTAGACTTTACAGATGTGCTGCATTCCCCAACTGTAAAGGCTCAATTGACCTGAGGACAGCTATTACAGCAAAAAATCTAACTTTCTCAGTAGGCTTTATTGCAGCACCTGACAGTGATTAAATCACTGGTATGGTGTCCATTTTCCCCCTTCCTTTCTTGACATAGGTATGTTATCAGCACAGATTATGCAGAAAATTCCTGTAGGTCTGGAAGTCTTGAGGAACTCTTCTGAACACTGCGGTGTTTTAATTTGCACTGTTCAGACTGAAACACAAGTGTGGCAATGCTGCTGACTAGATCAGGTGTCTTCCTAGTGTTGTTATTAACAAAGAATGTCCAGAGGCAGATGGGAAGTAGTTATTTGAGCTATTAGTTGGGCTTTATTTTCTATAGCATAAGCAGTACAGATGTTCTGCTATTGGCTATTGGAACAGTGATTGTGGAGTAATAGATTAAGTGAAATAATCCTCTACCGAAAGAGCTCATTGTAAGCAGATAACCTGGCTGATGCATTCATACTGCAGTGTAGGATCGCTGCAGAATTCTGTGACAAGCCTTGCAGTTAAAACAAGGGAGATTTAAAATAAACAAAAACCCACCCTGGTTGGGGGGAGCCAGTGCTTCTTGTATAAACTTACTGAAGCATGGGATGATGTGTTGAGTTGAAAGCATGTAGATGTACCGAAGCTATAAAATGTTTATGAATGTAAGCATTTTTCTCAAGTGTAATTATAGTGCAGTGCACAAGAATGGCCTGTAAAATGGGAAGCTTGCATTTTGAGGATGTTTTTCTATTTTACAGTGGCTTGCGATTACTAAAAGGCTGCTGGCATACTTGGGTAGTGGTGTGAGCATTCAACAGTCAATGTTGCTGATAAGCATGGTTTAACTGAGAAATGGACCGAGTCGCATGTAGTGATAAATCCAGTAAATTAGTAGCAAAATCAGTAGCAAAAGCATTCTTGAACTGCTTTGCCAGGAGCATTATGGGCAGATTCTTTTCCTAAAAAAAAAAAAAAACCAAAACAAAAACAAAAAACCCCCACAAAACAAAACACCCTACCCACACAAAATAAAAAAACCCACCGCACATCTCAGTCCTGGTCTTGATTGCTTCATGGTTTGTATCTTTTTTGTTTTCATTCAAAATAAGACTTCATGGATCAACAGCAGTTAAAATTCTAAGCTAAAAGGAAGTTTGTGCTTTATTTTTAACATCTGTAGAGGCAATTTGTAGGTTAGTATCTTTGAATACTTGTGTTGCTGGTCTTTAAGGTTAAAGGCAGCATCTAATCCACATGCTTGTTAGCAGTTAGCAACAAGTTGTTAAAATCTTGCAAGAGTTTGTGTGCATTCTAAAAGAAATACCTTAATGGAATATGGATCTTATATTTAGTACTTAAGATAATAGCTTATTTTGATAGTGGTGTTTAAGGTTAATGTTAAATCTTCTTTTTAGGTTTACCTTTACTTGTGCAAAGAACAATTGCAAGAACTATAGTACTTCAAGAAAGCATTGGTAAGGGTCGCTTTGGAGAAGTCTGGCGAGGGAAGTGGAGAGGAGAAGAAGTTGCTGTGAAGATCTTCTCTTCAAGAGAGGAACGCTCGTGGTTTCGTGAAGCAGAAATTTATCAAACAGTTATGCTACGGCATGAAAACATTCTTGGCTTTATAGCTGCAGACAACAAAGGTAAGTGATACTATTAATTCATTTTGCTGATTCTGTACTCAGTCAGAATAGATGGTAAATGGAGGGGAGTATAAAGTTGTAAGGATTCATTAAGGAGGTAGTTCTTCCAGTTTAGCAGGTGTGCTATCATGGTGCTCTGAAAGAAGCAAGTGTATCACAATATGGCTTTAGAGAGACGAATGGCTTCAAACCACCTATTAACAGTTGTTCATTGTAGGTGCTGGCACTAACTGATAAATGCTCATTAGGTGCCAGGTGCAAGATGAAGTATTAGTTCACAACTGTTATAGCTATGAAGGGTTTGCATCCATTTCCCCATAGAGCAGAGTATTGAATGTGTTCAGGAGTTACTGCAGCCAGGCTGGAATGCACGGTTATTAGGCTGAGATCTTGCAAAGATGATTACAGAGATAGAGCAGTACAAGGAATTTCTTGTGGAATCCCAAATCAGTGCTTGCTGAAAGCTCCAGTGATAAACAGAGAAGAATTCTCAGGAGTAGGTTCTTTTGTATCCATCATGAATGCTGAGGACTTGTATCCCCTACTATGTAGTTGTGGTGTAAATGTGGGTCAGTGTCATGCTGCAATTCTTGCTGCTAGTAAAGGCATTAATTAGATCTGTCCTCAAACACATCTGCATGTTCCTCAGCAGTTGTGAAAAATATCTGGCTGGCCACTGTGATTGTAAAATTGGAGGTGGGGAGGGGGGGTTGCCTTCAGGTAGAAGAGTGTATGTATAGATTAGAAAGGGTTTACAAGTGCAGATAGATCAGCTAAGTCGGTGGCATTTGGCTCCCATGGTGGAGTCATAAACCTTGTGACTGAACTTCTTCCCTCCTACTTCACAACTACACTGTTTAGACATTCTGTGTGTCTTAGTTGCACATTCTCCTCCATCTCTACTTCCCTACAGCTGTATGGAGTTCAGAGGGCTGCAGGAGCTGGTCCAATCTGTCTGCTTTCCCATCCCAAAATTTACTGGGAAATAAGTGCTGCTATTAAGCCAGCTGGAGGGCTGAGAAGCAGTGAATGATTTTAAATGCAGTTACGTTCTGACTAGCATGTTTTAGTTCTGTGTGGCTTTTCATTTAGTAAGGAGTATATACAAACTTTCAAATACTGCTAGGTCAGGGAAATTACTTTCTGGGCGAAGTGTTGCCTTGCTTTGAACTACCTAAACAGATAGTTTGGGTTTTGAGTGGGTTTTTTTGTTTGTGTTGTTCTTTCTAACCTAGATACTTAATTGTAAAGTGTATCAGGGACTATTTACCTGCACTGTGCTACTAGCAGAAGAGCAGCAGCAGCAACCTCTGGTTACAGTACTAAAGGTTTCCCTGGATTAGGTTTCTGTAACCATAACTGTCTGCAGTCACATTACAAGTAAGGTGAAGTCTTGTACTGCACACTTTCGGGTGACTTTATGCAGTAAAATACTTTGGCCTCTCCGTTCCTTCCCCTTAATTGAAAGCTGCGCTTCCTTAGGTGAAAGCTTTGTTCAGTCAGACTGCCTTAAATGGTAAGTAGAGCCCCCAGAATGATATTAGGCAGTATGCTGTGGAGAAATGAGTGGAATTCCTTCCTCTTGAGAAAAGTATTATTTGAGCCATTTATTCTTTTTGAAGCTCTGGCTTTAGCCTGAGAAGAAGGAATTTGACTGGGAGATCCTGCTTATCTACACAGCTCAAGTGCTTTTCATCAGTTTAATCAGATGACTATCTCAAATGTGATGGAGTCAAGCTGTTTCATTAACAAAGTATCTGTCCTCTTCCAGCCACAGACAGAAGTCTTTTTCCCAACATCTCCCTGAATATCTAATTTCTGAGAGTTTTCTCGTTATCACATCTCTGTATCTGAGCCTTTCACTTCTTTCTTGTATTTTTCTCTGTTAGATTATCTGCATGCCAAAAAAGGCCAGTGTATCCCACACTCTGCTGTGAAACACTCTGCTACATGACACTAGAGAGCACATGCAATTAGGCAGTTACTGTAACTTTTTAAACATTCAACGTGGAATGCAAGTCTGCAGTTCAAAACTCCTGTACTATGCAATACTGTCACATTTTAAAACCTAGTATTTGGTTTAAAAACAAGCATGTGTCAAGTCCAGATTTTTTTTTGCTCATACCAATGCGAAAAAACCATTTTTTTTTTCCCTGAAGTGAATTCAGTCAATTCAGTTTTAGTTGAAACTTGGTTATATATTTGATAAAGTAATTGTTATAAATGCCTTTTTTAAGAGGTGGTTTGTCTAAGATGGATGTTGCTTGGACTTCACTAATGTTTTTCTCAAACAATTCAGTCTTCTAAGAAAAGATCTGAAAGTTTCTTTACTTAGTATTTCAAATTCTGTTAGAACTGTGAAAGAAAAGCCTTTTACTTCTGAGTGATTTTGATGGCCTGAAATACTTTCAGATTTCTTACAAACAGATGAAATAACCAGAATTAATCTCTTAAATAGGTTTCCAAGAACATACATTTTTGTAGTGTTCTTCAACATTCTGAAATTGCTTGATATTCTTGATCGTGGTGTGTATATAAACTAAATTAGGTTACATTGGAAGGCTGTGCTACTGTATGTAATTACTACTGAGTGTAATTACTTTTTCTTACCTGATAATGCAAATCCTGTGATTGAAAGCTTCACGGCAGATGCTGTTTACTGTGCAGCCAAGAATACCCAGGGTCAGGTTAATTATTACTTGGTAATAATTAACTATTGTCAACAGTGTAAGAACACTTAAGTTTATCGTAACATGTGTTCTGCTTAGATTGCTGAAGGAATGTGTAGCTTATCAAATACAGCAAGGTAAAGAAAACTTAGTCCATCCCATCTAATAGCTGGACATTGTGCTTATTGCTGCATTTCAGTTTGTCTGTAATTAATATTATTCATGTAATCTTGGATGTAACACAATCCCTTCTTAAAATCCAGAAGTGGAAGGCCACAAATATGACATACAATGAGAGAGGATTATGGCTCCTTTCAGAATGGGTAGTAAGTCCAGGTTTGTATTTTCTCCTTTGGAAGGAAGGTAAAAGCAGTCTGACTATTAAGACTTGCAGGTAATAAACTGAAATAAACTGAAATAGAAGTATCTGTAATCAGCAGCATATTCTCCTCTTAGTTGGGCACCCAGAGTTAGCTAGGGGAAACATTTCTGCGAAGACACTATAATTTTGATTCAAAGCAATGGTAATTCCTCAGAAACTTCGTGGTATCTTTAAAAGATCTGCTTAAACACAGTAAGTCTGGTAGGCTACTTAAAATAGATTACTAATTTCCCTACTTATTGATGTCTAGTTTATACGCTTGCTAAGATATCCCATTCATAAGAAACATGAGAAGAAATCAAATACAGGATCAAGTGTGACTGCATATAATGTTAATGTCCAGGAGAGGATTATTTTAGGCAATGTAGATTCATAAGTGGTGAAGCAGTAGAATAAAACTGAGTGAGAGAATATTCTAAACTGATTAAGCTTTTTACGGCTTTTTATACCTCTTTGTATGTATTTGAGAGCATATTTTAAATGCCTGTGGACGCATACTTGTTTCAAGTAGTTCTGCAAAACTAGTTCAGTGAAGCTAATACGGTTGGATTGACTTTGAGACCATAGTTCTTTTTGGAAAAAGTAGTATTTAATAGTATGATAGTTTATGCTTGGATATGTGAAGTAGCAAAAGAATCGGCAGTCCTAGCTGTAAAATAATTCGAAGATAGCAATTCAAAGGTGTTTTGGGTTTTTTTTAATTTATTAAAAAAAAACCAACAAACAAACAGAGCTTAGGAGTCACTTCTGTGGGCATATAATAAGAAACCTCCCACTGCAATAGCAGCTAACAGTCTTTTGCAGGTTAGATCGTTTGACTGCTTTCTCTTGCCTGTTTAAATTAACAACTTAGTTTAGACTGTTCTGTAAATTCAGCAATGCAGAATTCTCTTTCCATTATGAAAACTGTTTGAATGTAGATTAGACTTTTTATTTCCCTACTCTGAAGCATTTGGTAGCTTTTTAATTATTTTTTTTAATTCTCTTTAATGGCATCGCTGGCCTCCCTAGAAGCATTCAAGTAAACGGGATGTTTGAAAGTTTTCCCACCCCCAGCCAAGTGACTTGTTTAGAGATAAGCACAAGTACTTTTATAAAGGTAGTTTCTGTCAATCTGTAGATCAGGCATGTTGTGCCTTTGACTTTTCTGGGCCAAGTGTGTTCTTTGAGCAGAGTACAGAAAGAAAAGTAGGAAATGTAAGAACCTCTTACTTGGAAACTAAAATATTTTCGGTATGTTTATGACAGGCACAAACTTCTGAATACACTTCTCCCCTTCCTAATCTTCATTTTTAATTCTCGAGTGTGTGTTTGATAATTCTTAGGGACAAGCACATAATGAGATACCTTTTTGGCTTGTGCTGAGTTTTCTCACTTGTTCTGAGGGAATAGTGGCTGTATAATTCAGAATAGAAATCCAACTGAAATCTTCTATGATAAGTAATCTTTAGAGAGCTGAAAGACGTCTATATAAAAACACTTCTCAGATCTGCCACATGAGAGTTGCTTTTATAACAAAACAAAATTGGAAAACCTATTTGGTGGCAGGGTTGTTCTTGGCATATTTCTACTTCTTTTGCTCCCCTCTTGATTTGAATTCCTTTAATAGTCTTCTCTCTTAAATATTTTGTGTCCACTTGTTTGATAATGTGAACAATCTAGTTCTTATCTGTCACTTGTATGCCTTAGTATGTCTGCATATGTATTATGTCTTCTTATTAATAGTTCAGTGAAAAACCGGAGAGCAAACCAGTTTTCTCATAATTGGTGTTTTTCATTCTCTTTACCCTTGTGCCTCCTGGAAACCTCAATTTTGGCCAGCAACTTAAAGGTCACCAGAGATGGGATTTGATTTTTTTGGTTTTGAAGTAATGTGTCTGATTGCTGCTTGCAAGCTTGTATTTCAGGAGGAAAAACCCACCAGCTGCTGCTAACTATGGAAATTGTTTCTCAGGCTGAGGCCAGATAGGTTATGGGAAGACAAGGAGTTACAGGGCAAGGCTTGAAAGACTTGGGTTTTTGTTTTGTTTTTTTTTTTAATGGGGAATGTGTACAATATTATACTAGACCAATAGTGTCAGCAATGCATTCAGCACTGCTCAGAAAAGTTAGGGGAAGGCAGGGCCTGGCTGATACCCTGAACAGTTCACCTTGCAATCATTGCGATAGCGGCTTTCTGCATTTCCTTAGAGACATTTAAATGTTACAGAGATAGAAATAGAGATTTGAGAGTCGAATTGGCTGAGGTTACCTGCAAACCATAATTTGCACTTCATAAGCATTGTATAAAAGTGATGTATATGGTCTGCTTGTCATTTGTGTGGTATTCATGCCAGTGTTATTTTGCAGACAACGGAACGTGGACTCAGCTGTGGTTGGTGTCGGACTATCATGAGCACGGATCACTGTTTGATTACCTGAACAGGTACACAGTAACAGTGGAAGGGATGATAAAATTAGCTTTGTCCACTGCCAGTGGTCTGGCTCATCTTCACATGGAAATTGTTGGTACTCAAGGTAATCTTCCAAACTGTTCAATCTGTAATGTGAATAATACTGGATTTTTAAAAATGGCACATACATGGCTCTTTCTACTATAATTCTCTTCTTAATTAAAACATTCAACCTTTTCAGGGTGTAGTTACTTTGCACACAGCTACTTATGTGACGAGAAGGCAGCTGAATTCCGTACAGATGCCCAAGTTAATCCCCTGTGGAACCAAGTGAATTGAAAAATGTTTGAGACCTGTGATAATTCCTGAATTAATAGAACTTCCAGTTTTGGAAGGTTTTTTTTTTACCTTCCTTTCTATGGTGTATACAGGTAGTACCTGTATAGTAGTACCTTCTTAACTTCGATTTGAGACAGTGCTATGGATCTGTTTCCAGGGACATCAGAAACTTGTTGCGGCAAGTAACATGTGTGTGCAATAAATACTTGCAAGAAGAGAGAAAGGAGCAGTAGAGTGGAGTAATACAGTAGACATTTAAGGCACTTTTCTGGACAGCCAGCCAATCAAGGAATAATTACAGGAGTCACCTTGATTCACATAAAGAAGCAGAACTGGAAGGGATTCTGTAACTTCAAACAAGTCTACACCAGGCTAAGAATAATAGTGATTATCTTTTTTTTACAGATGTGTTATTTCTATTTTTTTTCCCCTTACAGGCAAACCAGCAATTGCCCACAGAGATTTGAAATCAAAAAATATATTGGTAAAAAAGAATGGAACATGCTGCATTGCAGACCTAGGATTGGCTGTTAGGCACGATTCAGCGACAGACACAATTGATATTGCCCCAAACCACAGAGTGGGAACAAAAAGGTAAAATCATTAGCGTGATGTGTCAGATGACTTTTATAATATGCTTTGGTTTTTTTTCTTGTCTCATATTGGAGATTTTTGTGGGCACAAACACAAGCAGCAGAAAATTGTAAATAATGGCAGGTAGAGTTCATAGGCACTTCCTTACCAGCTGGTTGAATCTTGGCATCTATTACTAGCATGTGTAAAATACCAAAAGCTTGCAAAATATTGCAGGGCACAAGTATATATTAAAACAATTAGGAGACTTCATGAATGATGGTTTTAGAGACTTCACTGCTTTATCTTTATTCTTTTTGCTTTGTGTTGCATGGAAACATTGCTTGCAGCTCAATCTGGAGTGTAAAACTGTATATTGATAGTGAAAATAAAAAGCTGGATTTTTTTCAGTGTGAAGCCTATGTTGTAGAACATAAGTGCAGAGCTGTGGACACAGGCCTTCATGGGGTCATATTTTTCAGAGAAATATGAGAATTTAAAACAGCAGTGTTGTGGTTTAGGCCCAGTGCATAACTGAGCACCATGATGCCCCAAAAAGGGCTAGTCAAAATAAGGACTGGGAGGGCTTCTCACCACTTAAAAAGGTCACAGGCAAAAGACAGACTCATCATAAGGAATAAAAACAATTTTAATTTGTTACCAACATCAGAGTAGAACAGTGGGAGATACAACCAGATCTTAAAGTCAAGAAACACTTTTCTCCCAGCCCTCCCTTCTTCCCGGGCTCAGATTTTGTTCCAAGTTTCTTCACCTTCCCCCTCCCCCTTTGCCATGAGGCACAGGGGGATGGGAGTGGGGCGTTGCACTTGGTTCCTGCTATGTGATACTTCAGTAGTAGGAAAAACTCAACCCAGTGTCTCTCTCTGCTTCCACGTGGCCCCCTTTCCACAGGGGAAAAAGTCCTCAGAAGTCCAATATGGGTCTGCCCACAGCTGCAGTTTCCCTCACACACGAACTGCTCCAGCACACATTGCCTGGAGTCACAGCTTCTTCAGGGGCAGCCACTGCTCATGTGGCCCTGCCCCACCGCTGAACTCTACGGGCTGCAGGCCAGTCGACCCAGGTCTCGCCGCAGGTTGCAGAAGGGGAACCTGGATTCTCTGTCCTCCTCCTCCCTCTCCTTTCTTTCCTTCAACTGACCTTGGTGTTCTTCAAAAGTTGTTCTCCTTGGGCCCCACTCTTTTCTCCACTGCAGGTCTCTTCTGATGGTTCTGGAGTTCTTGGCTCGCTCTCTTTTTTTTGGGATGGAGGTGCAGTGGGGCTTAAGCTTAAGTTGTGATCGGGGCCAGCCAAGCCCACCTGCACCTCAGGCTGCGCTGGTCAGGGCTGGTGCCAGAGAGAGAGAGGAAATGCCCTGCACCCCCCTTAAATACATGAATTTGCAGAGGTGCTGATTGGCTTGGCCCTGGTCAGAGGTGGGTCTGACAAAGGCAAAGGGGGAGCTTTTCAGGTAGCTTCTTAAAGGGCCATCTCCATAGCCCTTCCCCCATTACCAAAGACACAACCAAAAACCCATCACAGAAAACCCAATACAAGCAGTCATATTTGTCATCTAATGCTTAAATAGATAATTAATATCAATGGATGAGTCAGTATACTCCTTTTCTTTTAAAGGTCTGTTTCTGAAATACAGATTTTTCTTGTCTTCAAAAGAACTCAGAGCTGTTTAACTCCATCAACACAAGTGCAATTAAACTTACTGGCTGTTATTTATCACTACCTGTGCAGCTATATAGCATACAGAGATAGCAGCACTAACAGTGAACCACAGCAACAAGAGCTGTGTGATGTGGGTAACTTTTTGTCCTTTTGATGCCAGTAGGTTCAGTGGTATGGCAAACTGAAGTCTATCCCTGTCAGAGGAATCTGTGGAAGCCCAGCAGTTCAGGGCTCTATGTGATTAACTTCAGCATATTCCCTAGCAGCATTGGAGAAAATTTTGTGTTGATGTTGCCCTATCTCCAATCCATATGTTAAAAATATTTTTTTATATATCTCTTTAGTAAGTGATACTGCAGGGGCAGGGCATGGGGTGTGATTGGGCTTTTACAGTGAACTAGGATACCCCTTTAGCTGTGGTTTGGTTTGTTTGGGTTTTTTTCAGAAGATCAAAAAACGCTTTTAAGGATCGGTGAACAAAAGCTTTTAGAACATGTTCTGAAAACTTCTTTTACTAACATTTATATTGGTGAAATTACTTTTATTCTGAAGCTCTGCTGTACTAGTTCTTTGCCAACTTTAAAAATACCACACAAATGGTCAGATGAGATTTATTTTTCTGAACTACTACTAGATTAAAAGTACTCAGCATGATTCCTTCTCAAAGTCTCCAGTAATCATTGGTAGTGAAAAGCAGACTACTTTGGAATTTGTCCTTGCAATCTTAGCTGTGTGCAAGGCCCACACCAGTTGTTACTTTGTAACTTTTTCTACTACACCTACATGCAAAGAAAAATGATGTGCAAATCAGTTACTTTCTTTAGTGTAGTCTTTGGGGAAAGCATCCTTTCAGCAGAATCTCTAGATCCAACTTACAAGATCTCTTCTTGCGTAGGTGCTATTGAGTTGCTTGTTCATCTGCCGTATCCTTCTCCACAAGGGTAAAAGCTGTAGCTGCTCTCAGGCTTGCTGCAGTGGGCAGCAGCAGGACTAAATCTGTTTCCCACTTTAAAGACATTAGTCACGTCTACCTCTCTGAAAATTGTTCATTCTCATAAAAGGCTTGGTCCTCTCTTCCTCCCTCTTGTGCGTTCTTAGGTAAATAACTCTGCACCTCTAGTTAATTTTTCATAATAAAGTTCAGATCTTACCTGTTCAATGACAGTGTTAATTCCCATTGGTTGCCACTGCTGGTACCTCTTCTGCACATGGAAGCTCTGTGTGCAAGTTCAGGGAGATTTGGCAAAGTTTATATTTTTCTAATGATTAGCTATTGTAAAAACGTGTGGGAGCAAGCAAGACTCACTCTTGGATGAGTGATCTAGATGCCGAGTCAGACTGATGTTCCTCCTAGACAGTTGTCCTCTACCTGTGCTGTGTTTATCACTTGTGAGGAGTTGATATGCCTGTACAGTGCTTAGGAGGACTTCACGTCAGCATCCCTTCTTGAAGTTTTGGACTGCTTGTTTCATCTTTGCTCTTTTGGTGATAGCCCTTGCTTCCTTGTGTGTGTCACTTCCATAAGATGCAGTAGTGCCGAGAGAGGTCTGATAGTCCTGAAATTCAAGTAATGCATCTTGTATTCTGCCTACCATTCCTGGTACTAGGAAAAGAAAATTCTAGTCTTATGATGATTGAATTGAAATTGTGTGTAGTCTTCTGTGGCTGTTCTAGAGGTGGAGCAGTTGCCTGACGCTATATTCTGCTCCAGTAATCTATGCTTGTGCTTTTTTACCTGATAACTGTGCTCTCCAAAGCCCTCGTATCATTATTTGCTTGCTTCCATAGTGTATCAGCTAGAGATTGGCAGGGCAGTGACGTGGAGCAACACAGTAAACTCTGCTAAACATACTGGATTTAGGTGCCAGAGCTGTACCAGCTTGAGAGTGCCATAGTGTAACTGTTCTTGACTGATAGAGCATATACCATTCATTCTTTCCAGCAGCCAGTGGGGGATGCCGCTGTCGGTAACTCTCACAATGCAGTCCACACTGACATTTTTGCTTACTGTTCCCACAATAGGCCTAGCCACTCAACAAGGTAACAGTTACTTGGATGTCAGGGCCAGTTCTCAGTCTCCTGCTTCTGAGTTGAATGTCACAGCTTTTTTCTGTTGCAGGAAATGTTGATAAAATAAACTATTCTTGCACACGCAGTTATTAACATAGAAGAACCCCAATAGGATTTACAATAAATAAATAAATGAAGCCTGGCATGGTTTATAATGGGACTTACAGCCTGCATGATGAAGAATCGGGTACTGAAATGGCAGAGAGCCGTTGTTCCCAAGGAATCCTGAACAGTGCTGCATTTCTAACCAGTGTTATGAGTGGCTGCTATATCCTGACAGATTGCAGGAGCTGAGGCTTCTTCCTGCCTGGCTTTTGGAGCCTGGTGTGTCCAAAAGGCTGGGGTTCTGTCCATCCCAGGCCCATGGTTGTGGCTGCTGCTTTCTTACTCAGGATTCACCCACTAGTGAGGCTGAGCATACACAGAAACACACAATACTGACAAGGCTGATGACACAGATTGCTATACACTGTGCTGTCTTCAACACCCACATAAAACACTGTCAGAACTTGCATAAAATATAGGTATAGGCAGCCAAGTTTCCTTCCTTCTCAGCTTATCAAGATTGAACTTCATTAGTGAAAACACACACACGCCGCCTTCTGCAGTCTCACAAGCCCATGCACATTTATGAATCCCTCAACTATCAGTACAACCCTGTGTGGCTAATGCCCTCTACTGTGCTCCACAGGTCTCCTGTTCACCAGCTGCACTGGGTTAATTTGCAGTAGAAAACTGATGTGTGTACCTGTATGCAGACCTACATGCATTGATTCCCTTGAATACCAATACAGGCCCTCCCCTTGTCAGATATCTCTGCCTGAGCTGCCTATTCGCTGGCTAGACCAGCTTGAGGTTTGCTCATCCATGCACACCTGCCATGCACTCCAGGTTTGGGAAAAATAAAAACCTTCCAGCTCACTTCAGCAGCTGGCACCCAGGCATACAGACCTGATAACCACTCCAGTTACTGGTGCTGAGATGCCTTTGCTCTCATCCCAGTTTTCTCCTGGGAGAGAACTCCTCTCTCTGTGTCTTGCACTGAAAGGTCTTTGATTGGATAACCTTAATGAAGCAGATTTTCCTTTGTCTTCTCTTCCACATAAGCTGGTAGCTGGTATCTGTAAGTATGTGACTATGAAGCCTGTGACACATGGTGCCAGCCACTTCAGTGGCTGAAACAGAGACCCTCATTTGCTCCAGTTGCTGGCACCAGGGATGCCTTCACCCACTTTCTGACGGCAGTTCCTGGCACAGAATTCATTCACACTGATCGCCCACAGTAGCTCTGGATATGTGCTGCTAGGATCCACAGTTCCCTTTCCACCTGCTGATGCTGAGACCCTCCTCTCCAGTTGTTGTCACCCCATGCCCAAGGGCATCTTCATCCTTTGACTCCAGTTGCTAGCCTGCACTTGCTGGCATGTAGTCCTTAGAGCAAATGTGCACAGAGTTGAGAGTGAGGTTGGCAAGAAAGATAGTCAGGATTTAATAAGATGGGATGACTGTTAATGCAGCTGGCCCCTTTGATATATCGCTTTCTATCTATTGCCCCACTTCTCTTCCTCCCAGTTACCCTTCTCCTAAACACTCCTTGATAAGCATTGCCTAGTCCCACAGGCCTTCCTTGAATATCCACAATCAATGCACAATCCAAATCGTGTTCATCTTGTTTCCCACTTAACAAGCAGGTACAAGGTTGAGACTCATCCTCTCTAAAGCTATGCTGAGAGTTTCTTAGTAGCCCATCAGTTACAAAGTGGAGACTTTTGGTCTTCGTCATTGTCTCTGTTATCTTATGTCTGTCAGGTTTATGGCTCTGTGTTTATTGTTTCACATTTTATTTATTCCTCCGATTCATTTGCTTGTTCCTCTCAGTTTACTTATATCCCCTTTGCACTGGAAGGTCTTTGCTTGGGTAGCCTTAATGAATCAGATTTCACTTTTCCACATAAATGTTTAAATTTGGGGTTGAGCCAATCAGTAGCATTGAACTTTCTCTACAGTAAGTATTTATAAGTTGTTTTTTTTTAATTGAAAATAGGTACATGGCACCTGAAGTTCTAGATGATTCCATAAATATGAAACATTTTGAGTCATTCAAGCGAGCAGACATCTATGCAATGGGATTAGTGTTTTGGGAAATAGCACGGAGATGTTCAATCGGTGGTATGTGGCAATCTTTACAAAGTTATGTTATTATGTTAAGCCTGTAAACGATGACTGGTTTATTCAACCTTTTTGTAAATTGATGAACTGTACCTGTTGACAAAAATAGGAAATATCCTTGTCTGTATTATTTTTTTTTTCATAAAACCTTTTCATAGACAGAAGAAAAAGGTGAAGTTAAATGTCCTTGAGAGCAAGGGACAAACACCACAAGTAAGGACTAGCTATGCGTTCAGATAACATCAATACCTTATTTAAAATAAAACATGCTATTATAAATCATGCTTCCAAGAGGTATTTCTTTAGTATAGCACATGAAAGATTTGACATAGCTTCCATCTTTTCCAAATATATAAATTTCAAAACTAAAAATTCTTTAAGGATTATGTAAATGGTCATAAGGTATGTTAAGGATTTCTTTTTTTTAATTTATTTGTCAGTCATTGTAATGTAATTTTTAAAAATAACTGAAAAAAATGAAAATGGTAGAATACCAACAAGGAACACAGTAAAAAGTGAGGAATATGTGATTTAATGTTAGCTATAATAAAGCTATTTTTAACATATTTCAGGAATCCACGAAGATTACCAGTTGCCATACTATGACCTCGTTCCTTCAGATCCTTCTGTTGAAGAAATGAGGAAAGTTGTATGTGAGCAGAAGTTAAGGCCCAATATTCCAAACAGATGGCAAAGCTGTGAGGTATTAACTAACTTTGCTAAAGCTGCTTTAATGGACACTAGAGATTTTATTGATTTCAGTGGCTTAAAAATTGTGCTTGTTGTTGAAGGGAGAAGGGTTTCTTATGGGAGAACTTAATTTCATTCTGATTGTTGTGGCTTTATTCAGTGTTGCTGATCCTTGGTCGTACATTAATATTTAATGTATATTCACAAAAATTAACAGCTAACTCTGTGTGGAGGATTTTAGGATCCCTTCCTGTGAAGCATAGGTGATTATAATGTAAGTTAAAGCTAGTCTGGATTATATTCTATAGGAGGCATCACTGTGCAACTGGGGGTTGCACTTCATCTGGCTGGGATAGAGTTAACTTTTTTGCTAAGAGCCTGTGTGGTTCTGTTTTGGATTTGTGACCAGAACAGTTTGATAGCACACTGATGTTTTAGCTGATGCTGAACAGGGCTTACATAGCTTCACGGCTTTCTCTGTTTCTCACTCTGCCTCTTCCCTACTGCTGAGTAGGCATGGAGTACACCCAAGGCTGAGAGGGAATGCAGCTGGGACAGCTGACCCAAATTGCTAAGAGGGATATTCCATCCCATGCAATGTCATGCTCAGCAATAAAACTGAGGGAGGGCCAAGTTTTCCAGGGGTTGCTGTTGCTCAGGGACTGGTGGGCATTGGTCAGATGGTGGTAAGCAATTGGGTTTTTATCACTTGTTTTTCTTTATTTTGGCATGTTTTCCCTGTTTGCCTGTTAAACTGTCTTTATCTCAACCTGTGAGTTTTCTCACTTTTGGCCTGCTCATTCTCTCCTCCTTTCCCCTGGTGGAGGAGTGAGCAAGTGGCTGTGTGGGGCTTAGCTGCCTGCTGGGGTTAGCCCACAAGATGTAAAGACACATGAGCTAATAATTGTGCCAATTGGTTTATAACTAGGCTGGTTAGCTCTTTCCAGAAGTGGACTTGCTAGTTTCAGCTCCATACTCCTGCCAACACAGCCGTACTGCTTGTTGAGACACGAATGGTATCTTCAGCAGTGCCGTGCTGCCTAATGGGAATGCTTACTTGAGGCTAACTCACTCAGGGGTCTTTGCCCTCTCATTGTTTAGTAAAGGAATATCCTATAGGCTGGCTAAAATAATAAATGCCTTTAGGAATTTTCATCCAAAACTGTGGTGGGCTTAGTACTTTGTGTGTCTCAGAACTTTACTGAAAGATGCACACAATTGATAGGAAGCTGAGAGGCCCTGGTAAAGCCAAAGACTTAGAACTGAAGCGTGCATGTAGCGACCACTCCTGACCACTCTGTAGAAATGCTTACCTGATTTCGGGGTGAGTTCATTATGCTGGCAGTCACTGCATGGGCAGTAGTGTGCACAGCAGTGAGCTCTTGCCTTTCCCGCCAACTCTGTTCATATTTCTTGCATGAGGGACCCACCTAGGGCTAGAACCAATTCTTTCTGTTTCAGAGCTTCAGGGAGTAGCTGTGGTGGGCTACAGTAGGATTAAGAGACAGATGAGAGATTATGTACTTCAGGTAGAAGAGAGGACTGGGTTCTGAAGTGTGTGAAATGTATACGTGGTTGAAGGCCTGAGATAAGAGATTGGGCAAGAGAACGTGTGTGTGAGAGAGAAAGGTGATGATGTGCACCAACAGACTGTAGAGTTGTCTTTCAAATGCTACCATTCCAATCCTGCAGACTTACTTAGCAGCTCTGTGTAATACAGACTTGAGTGTAAAATCTTGGCATGTAGAGTTATTACTTTATTTAAATCTTTAGTTTTTATGTTACTAGCATTGTTACTTCTGTAGTAGCATTCACAGATTTCAAAGAATGGTGAAGGACAAAAAGGCTCCAAAATTTTCAGTCATTATAGAGCTTTAATTTGAAGAGGACAGCTGATAAACTTCTGAATTGCTATACATTGAAATAACTCCTTAACTGGAGGTACAGTAAAAAAAAGAGTGTATTTTTGTCTTAATACAAAAATTCAAAAATGGTTAGTTACAGACAAGCTACTAATTTTTCATTGAAATATTTTTACTTGGGCTAAAATTCTACTGAAAAATACTGGTTCTGCTCTATCGTATTTTAAATCTGTTTTTCTGTAGTTAAAGTAAGAACTTGAGCCTTTTATACAACACACTGTCTGTGCTGCTGTAGTACTAGTAATAGACTTCAGAAATGCCTGAAGAGGCTAAGGCAGAACAGAGGTTACACGGGCAACATTGGAACAGCAGTACACATAATTTCTTCTCTTTCCTTTGCAGGCATTGCGAGTAATGGCGAAAATTATGCGGGAATGCTGGTACGCCAACGGAGCTGCTAGGCTAACAGCTTTGCGCATTAAGAAAACATTATCGCAACTTAGTCAACAGGAGGGGATAAAGATGTAATCCTGGATTTGCTACCGAAAAATACTGTAAAAATCTGTATCTGCACCAGAGTGGCGTGTTAAGAAGGTTAATTGTTCTACCTCACTGGGGGAACAGAAGGATACTGCTGCCTTTTAGTACTTCATAGGAACGTCACTTACTAGGATTTTTGTGGATGTGCTGAACAGATGTGTTGGGTCCTTTTCTGTGCACTATGAACCTCTTTCCCAGGTTACTTACAAAACATTGCGTAGTCTAGTTTTATTTTTATTAACCTCTTTTTTTATTTGGAAAGTTGATAGCTGGTCTTAACTTCTAGTTAACTGTGCTAAAAATAGGAGGTCACTTTTAAAATGGAGCTGGTTCACTATATTGTTCTAGAGTGCATTGGTGGCTCTTTAAGCAGCTTTATTCCTGGCTGGTACATTGGCTATTCTGAACCATCATCACGCTTCTCTGATTCAGATTGTGAATGTACTGTTGGAGTATACTTTGCTAGCTATTAAGGCAGTATATCTTGGACTCTTACCTTGATTTACAGATTGACCTCGTTCAGTTGTGGGAACATAATTTATGCAACTATACTTTATACATGATTACTAGGTTTTTTCTACTTTTTCCAGAACATTACATTGCCTTCAAAATAGATTGTATTATGCCAGTAAGTGCCACTTTTGAGTCTTTTAATGCAAAACGGTAGGAGTGTACAAAGCCTATGGTACTTTTGGTTTCAAAAAATACAAGTTAAAGATCAGCTGTTCCTTTGCCTAGCTAACATCTAATTCACGCTCGTTTTGGCACCTGAGTACCTAATTTGTGGAGTACTTTTAATTTTACCAAAATCTGACTCTTTAAACCACAGTAGAAGTTTTCAATAGTGTAAGCTAATTAATTCACTGTCATATTTTGTAGTTGTCAAAGTCATGAGTCATAATTATATATAAAAATTTGTTTTATCAAGTGATACTTCTAAAGTGCTTGAAGTACCTGTCTATTTCAGAAAAGTAGCAAGAGGAGTAAGATGTTCTTAAGGGAGATTTTGCTCCATTAAATCAAATATCAAAAGCATATTTTCTGTGCAGTTCTGCAGAGTCTTAAGGCTCAAATAACAATATTTGCAATTAAATGAGGATTAAGTGCACCTGTAATTAGGGACAAGTGATTTGGGCTTTTGTACTAGAAAGTTCAAAGCTGCTTATAAATTTTATGTGCATATGTGTGTGCCTCATACACAAAGTGGCGAGCTACAGAAAGTGGTGAGCTGCAGGTCTTTGGTTACAAATACGAGAGGATTCCAGCAATCCTCTTCATAGTTACAAGAACAAGGCTTATGGTGACTTGTGTTGTCATAAGAACACAGAAGAATATGCATGGCTTTAGTCAAGATTTGCCTGAGATTTTAAGGTTATCACCAGCTTTTTGTGAACTTGTTTAGAAATTTAATTGATTTCTGCCCAAACATACAACTTCTGAAGGGGACTGGGGGAATTAGTATGGAAAATTATCTTTTAAAAACTGCTGTTACAAAGATATTTTTTTAATTGGAGTTTTAGGAAGATTCTGGTTGACCTTTGGTTTCATGAATGCCCAAAACACTCAGTAGTATTTCAGTATGTAAATGTGCCTGGTAATTATATGCCACCATAACTCCTAGTCTCCGAACACATTGGTATCTATCCTGTTACAGAACACACAGGAACTTTAACTCAGCTTCCTTTTCATTCTTCAGCATTCAGGCCACAGAGTTTTTCACAAAGCCAGTAACAGGAGCTGGACAGTTGCTAACAGCAGCACAGTCAAGATTGTATTCTGTGATCTGTGATAGATGACACTTAAAGCAGTAAGGTGGATGGGCCCAAGTAATAAGAGTGTGTATAGGTGATATAAGAGTTAGCCAAAATAAGCCTTAGCATTTCACTAACTCTTGTGTATTCCCAAATTTTTAGTGCTTTCTTTGAGATAGGCTTAAATTATGTGGGAATTACAGACCTTCAGAGATTGCACTGCAAACAATAAGTCTTATTCAGCCACCTTTATGAACTGGTTTGCTCGTACTTGGAAGATGGCATCCAGGAGAAGAGGAAAAACTAAGATAAATTCTTAGACAACAGTTGGGTTTAAACATATGTGCAGGTGTCACGCTTACATTAGGCGTTATCTGACCAGTCAGGCTTATGTGTTTCAGGCTTTTAGTAAACAAAACTCGATCAAAAATGACTTCATATAAGTATTTAAAATAAACTGTGCCTTTGTGCAAATGAACAACTGCACACCACAGAGGTTTTCACAGAATCAGAGTATTAGGAGTTGGAAGAGACCTCGAAAGATCATCCAGTCCAACCCCCCTGCCAGAGCAGGATCACCTAGACTAAGTCACACAGGAATGCATCCAGGCAGGTTTTGAATGTCTCCAGAGAAGGAGACTCCACAACCTCTCTGGGCAGCCAGGTCCAGTGCTCTGGCACCCTCACAGTAAAAAAGGTTTTCCTCATGTTCAGGTTGAACCTCCTATGCTCCAGGGTGCACTCATTGCCCCTTGTCCTATCACTGGACATCACTGAGAAGAGCCTGGCTCCTTCTTCCTGACACTCGCCCTTTACAAATTTATAAACATTCATGAGGTCCCCCCTCAGTTTCCTCCAAGATAAAGAGACCCAGCTCCCTCAGCCACTCATAAGGGAGATGTTTTCAATCATGACTATTCTAAAACAATGATTGAATATAACTAAACTCCCAAGTCTAGTCTACTTGGCAGGCCTCTCTGACAAGCTCTATGTACCTAAACAGATATTTCAAGAAAACAGGTTAGCATCAAAGTAGAACTTACTATCTCTACATACTAATTTCAAAGGCTTACTATTTAAACAATTTGTTAACTAGGTTAAATTTTGAGTTTTTCATAGGCAATCCTGGATCTTTACCATAGAAACAAGTGGTGTAGTTCATACTTTAGAATCACCAGGCTACTTGGCATGCTTCAGGTCTTTATAGCAATCTTGATGGTAACATGAGAAAGCTTCAAGTATAATTAATCAAATAATTTCATTAGTGCCTTTTTTTAGCACCTGCAAAACCTTATCACCATAATGCTTAGTTTCATAAGATACAGGGAGCAGTTCTGTTGCATTTAAGAGAATCTATGGCAGCTGAACAGCATCATGGCATGCAGATTATTCAGTCAACTCTACACTGGTTTGTTACTTCTGTCTCATCTCAACCAACTATTAGTCTTCATTCTCCTGAATTGCTAGCAAATGTTCTTACATGGTTCTAATTTTTCACTTTGAAATAACAGCTTGCAAAAACGAAGCACAGGAAGGATGCTTGATAGTGTGTAATGTTGGGAACATTGTTTTGGGACAACCTTATTATTCATATAGGAATGCAGAACAGGAAAATTCTGAATAGAGCTATATGTATCCTCAGTTCTGACACCACAGCTTCAAGCTTTGTTCTTCTTTTCCACTATATAAACTGAACACCTTTTACAAAGGCTGTGTCTGTATATATTATGTAACTTTAAATGTTACCTGTGTAAGATCATATCTTATATATATGGACACAGGTACACATAAGTATTTTTTAAATTAAGATTGTAATATCACCAGATCTGCTCTTGGAAATCCAGGGGGACCAAAATATTTTAGCATTCAAAATATTAATTTTATATCATTTCAAGTATATACCAAAACAGTTTCTGATGAATACTGATGCAAATGTTTATTGTAAATATTACATACATTATACATTCAGTTATGTTTTGTGGATTTAATCAATTTGTCATTTTAGTAGCATTGAAGCCTCAGTTAGGTTTACAGACTTGTGACCAGGGGGATATGGACATGGAGAATAAAGAGCATTGGAAATGGTATAATGCTGAAAAGCCCAAAATGTTGCTTTTGGAATGCTGGAATTCTTCAGGGACCTTCCACCCTTAAAAGCTGGAATTTTGGGATGTTTCTCAAGCCGACTTTCCAAGTATGACACACTTGGGAGTGTGTCACCCTCCAATGGTTCCATTTGTAATCCTAAGAAAGACTTTGTATATAGGGTAAAAGATACTGGGATTGACTGTATGGGGACATGAAGGTGTCCAAGAAATAAGAGGCTATTTTATTTTTTTTAATGGTTCTGAGTGCGATTGCCATGAAATTCACCTTTTAGTTAGTTTCTTGTTTATATTGTGCCATTGAAAGGATCGCAAGGTGTTAATCATTTTGCGTTTTTAAAAATACTTCACCATATCAGTTGCTTTAAACTCAAATTACCTCTTAAAAGACCAAGGTACATTTACCTCATGTGTATATAATGTTTAATATTTTTCAGAACACTATCCAGGTTTGCAGTTACATGTTTCTAGAAATATGGGTATTACTAAATTTACAACTTCAGCGGTACTAAATGTATTATCTGGTGCCCCAAAACACTTTAATTTTTTGTATTTTATTGTATTAGCAAGTTTGCTGCTTTGTCACTGTAGCACCTGCTCTTACGTAGCTGTGTGGATACTGCCTTGTAAATTTTCCTTTTTGGATGATTTGAGGATCTTGTACAGATGCGTGTCACTTTTTTAAACCTTACAAAATTGTGCATTTCCCTTACATTTCTGAAAATATGTATTGTATTTGTAGAGTATACATTTCAATGGATTGTAAATAGGACAGTAGAAGAGTGGATGCCTATGTTAAGTGCTAACACTACAGTAGAGAGATTAAAGCAGTGAAAATAAATAACTTTTTTCAAAACACGTGAGTTGTCTTTCAGAGGAAGAAGTTGCAGCTAGGTATGGGTTTGGATGTGATGGTCTGATGTGGATGGCAAAATGTGGGTTTACTGTCAATTCCTTTCCTCAGAAGGAATTTCTGCTGGAATAGAAATGGTGAAGGAAGGGGTTTGCTAATGCTGAGGCAATCCATCTCCTGTGTGCTGCATGGGTAATGAAAAAGCACCTAAAAAGCGCCTAATAGTGTCTCCTACAGTAATGTTTAAGTACCTTGCTGGTGTATTTGATCTATTGGACGAAATTACTTAATGACAAAGTGTTCCTTCTCTCCATTTACGTTTACAGAGAAGTAACAGGGCTGCTGAGGGTTTCAGGCTCCTCAGTGCGTCACAGATCAGCAAGTAAAATCAGATGGGGTTGGAGTAGATTACTTCTGTGCAAAACTCTGGGTTAGACTGGTGTTACATTTCTGAAGGAAGATGAAGATGTAGACCTAACAAAAAATACAGCGTCTTGTCCTTCCCTAACTTTGTGTGAATCCATTAATTTTGGTAAAGAAATGACCAGGCAGAGTTACCAAAAAGCACTTATTCCACCAAACTCTTTTTCCAAAATGGTAAGCTGGAACATAGCCAAAAGCTGTGTCAAAATGTTCCTGTTTAAACTCTTTC
>NW_010205950.1:34386-49949 GCF_000695765.1 Mesitornis unicolor
TGATTATTTGGCTGAGAATATGCCTCTGTCCCATGAGTGGCTAAAAAAAGGCCTCTCCTACCACTGCAAGCAACCACACTTCCTTTGTTCACTTGACTGCAAATAAAGTGTCCAGAAGGCCCTGCAGAACCCACAGCATTGAGTCCTCCCAAGCAGTTCTTGAAAATAACATCTAAATCCCTAGTCTTGGAGATGTACCTGGAATCACTATTTCTCTTTTGAAGAGAAAAAAGCAATCCATATGGATAATCCTGTGCAGAATTGCAGTGTTCATTGTTATTTAAAAAGGCATGTAGGTATGAAGATTCAACATCCTTGAGATGTGTTTCTAATTAGCTCAATTATGAAACTGAAAAGAGCTCTCCAATTGGCAGTAGCAGAAATTCTGGGGAAGCTGTTGAGGAACTGGGTGTGTAAAATTACCTTTTTAATTTTGTATAATGTGAAATATATTGTGTAGGTCTTTAAATGAGAGGAGAAGGGGTTAGAAATAAGCCTTTTAGTCCAAGGAGGATGGAGGACTTACAGGATATTTAGGGGAGAAACAAAGGGTGGGAAAAGGGAGCTGTTTAGGTCATCTGGATAGGCGTGAACATGGGAAAATAAAGGGATAATGGGATTAAAAGTGTGGGTTGCATGTAAACAGCTGGACAGTATGTCCATCTGGCTGTGCCCTGTACAGCCTGTCTCCTTTTTAAATCCCTTTTTGTGTCTTTTCCTGTGTGAGGGACTCAATTCTGGGTGTGCAGGGGTGTCGTGAGTGCAGCAACTGGAGCCAGACCATGGGTGGGAGGTCCCGTCTGTCTGTGGTGCAGCAACAGGAGAGACCAAAGTGAGCAGACTCAAGCACCAGCAGCTGGAGTGGGACTGTGACTCTGCAGTGCCAGTGACTGGAGTAAGTGTGGGCTTGAGTGCCAGCAGCTGGAGTGGGACTGCAGCCCCAGGTACCAGCCACTGGGGAGACGGATTCTGGGGCAGCAACTGGGCAGGCTGTGTGTCTGAGCCCGGCTGCTCTGGGAATCCACACTGTACATGCTTATGTACGTGTTCTTGCTGACAGACCTCCATCCTGCATGCCTAAGAAAGTTCTTAAACAGGCAGTGAATTGATGCAGTCACCCTTGTGAGACCAGAGAAAGGATGATGTGGCCCTTTCTAATGGTACACTAAGGGGCTAGAGTTCAGGAAGCCAAGTGTGTGCTATATCTTTCGTTTAAATAGCTTCAAACCACGTGTTTAGGGGGTTGTTCAATCCAAAGGGCCAGATGATCTGAAGCAAAATCCTAACATACAACATAGATGCAAGGTTCTTAGTATTACCTGTTCTAATCCATCCGTTTTGATTGCTCTGCATTACCTGCTAGTGTAGACATACTCACAGTTACTTGTTTTGCATGAATATTTGTGGCCCAACGCAGTTCTTGAGATGATGTGCCTGCCTCTTACAGTTTGGGCAATATAAGCTTGTACTTCCAGAACTTACAGTCACTGTTTTGTTTCTTGACATTGGTCACCTGCCCACAGGGACTAACACACTTGGAAAACATCTACTTCATTGTGAGCTTAAGGCAAATATCCAAAAAACTAAAAGCAACAGTAACAGTCTTAAGAAAAGGGAGAATTGGTGATAAATTCCAACTTGACTCTGAGTTATAATAGCTTACCTGTTGTTCTGGACATCTCAGCTTTAAAATGTACATTCATACGTTTCTCCGTGAGTCATGTATTCCCATTCCCATCTACACTGCAGGGCTGGGAAACTCATGAGTATAGTCCCAGTGGTCAAATTCTTAATTGGTAAGGAGTGGCAACATAAAAAGTCTTTCATACCACGGTTGCTGCCTAATTCTTACATGTTTCCTAAGAGTGGAGTCTGGCTGTGCTTTCTTCTGTTAATGCCATTCTGTGGAATGGGCTCTCTGGCCAACGCCTCTTTCCTAAAAAAGAAGCCTTTTGAAGCTTTATTTTCTTATTTCTTATTCCATGAAGATGGTGTTTTGTTGCTATTACTAGAAAGATCAGTGAGATTCAGTTCCTGAACCTCTCTGGACAATTCTTCCAATGCTAGATGTTAGAAGGCTTCGTATTCTTGTATTGTCAGACCTGAACTCTTACATAGACCCTCATTTCCATCTGTCCACTTCTGAAAGGTTCATAGACTGTTAGTCTCTTCTCTGCAATAATACTGTCAAACTGTTTCTTACAAAGGCTCCTTCTGCTAAGGCTCAGCTGATCGCAGTGGCTTACAGCCTCTTCAGGGCTGCTGTGCACGTCATCGCTGGTACCGTAGGTGAGCGCTGCCCAGTTCTTAAAACACTCAGAACAATATTGAACTTGATAGGAGAAATACTGGGGGGAAAAAAAGTTTTACATCATTTCTTTTTTAACTTCTTCAGACTGTGTTGTCAGTATTACAGTATGCTCACAGCCCTCTCTTTTGAAGTCCAAATCTTTTTTGGTGGAACGGATTCTCTGGAAGGGAAGGTGGGTGCTTTACTCCCTTTATTTTTGCCACAGTTGCATGCAGGAGGATTAAAGTACAATACTGAGGAAACTCGCATGGTAAAATTTACCCGAGTGCTTGCTTACAGTTCATCTCAGTGTGACTGTACAAACAGGTAACACATTTTGAAGAAAAGTTGCAGGTAAGTAACCTGTCTTTGTACATCATTCTACAAGTCTTTGAGTTCTAATGAAGAAGAAAAATGATATCGTTTAAGCTCTTAATGATTGCTTCCTTTGTAACGATGTGTTGCTGCAGCCATTTTTCCAGTTTCCTGTGGCCAGACGTTTGTTTTGTTGTTTTCTCTTCGAAGATGTTGCATTCTGCAGCTGAAAATACTTTCAAATTGTTTTAAAAACAAAGAATTTTTGCTAAAGGCAGTATATTCAATACTCTTAAATTAAAAACAGGCAGTTTCTTTAGACCATTTGGGACCTGGCTTAAGTTAAAAGAAACATTATTTAATATGTGGTTCAACTGATAACTGTTTAAGTACTACTGTTTTTCATGTCACGTCACTCATTTTTAGAAAGTAAGTGGCAGCTTGGCCCCTTATTCATCCAGTGGTTCTTCTCTGTTGGGAGTAATTATATTGGTATTTTTGTATTGCGTTTTGTGTGTATTTAGTGTTGTAGTGTGGAGAAAGACAATTCCAGCTCTCATCTTGCTTGCTTCTTTCCCCCTCCTTTTTAGCCGATGCGAAATTCTGCTTGATGCCATGTGCATTGAGTCACTCGTGCTCAGCTTGCTCCCTATCTTCCCATGGAAGAGATGGCACCAGTTGCCTTTCCTGCTCTATGTGAAAAATCCACTGGGAAAGTTGGGGGGCAGTTGGTTTGGTTTTGTTCATTTGAAAAGGATATAATTCTCTGCAATTTCCTGAGCAACAGTCTTGCTTTTCTTAGCTCTTGGAGACTTTCCTCATAAGCAACCTTCAGTGAGAAACTTTATCCCAGTAGTAGGCCTCCTCCTCTCTGCAGTCCTACCTTTATTGTTGATTGGTTTCAGTTGGCATCAGCAGTTGCGTTACAGAAGAACTTTGGCCCCTTGGCATAAAAACCAATGCTTTTTTGTTTTTTAATTACAATGTAATTTTTAAAAGCAAGTTCTCCTCACCGCAGCTATTGTTCTCCGGGCCTTTTCAATCCAAAGGAAACGTCAGGCTGCACTTTCCAGCTGCCACGAATCGAACTGCTGCTTGCACTGTTGGATGTTTGGTTGAGAACAGGTAATGCAATCAATACTCGACAGTGCCCTACGTCCACCTCAGGGCTGAATCTATCTTCATGTATGACAGCCCTCTAAAAATACACTGTACTGCCTTGGTGATAGCGGTAAAACAATGAAGCAGGGCTGCTTGTAAGTAGGAGTGCCTGTCAGGCTACAGGGCTTTCCATGCAATCGGACACAGGAACAAGGATTTTCGCAGCCTGTTCCTGACATGAGCTCCCTTCCTTGTGCAGCCCTTCACACCGTACACTTCAAAGGGGATTGCTTTTGCTTTGGCCCCTTACAGCTTGACCTTTACAAGATGAAACATCTGTACTGTCTGCTTGAAGTCTGTAGAATGAAATGTCTCTGTTGATATGAACTGTGATTCCGGTTTTCTTAATGCTCAAAACCTCTCCTAGATTTTCATGGGTAAAGCAGTTCAAAAGTATAAAGTAAAATAGAGCAAGCTTTAATTCTTTATTACTTCTTGTATTAATTTTCTGGTTGAAATAAGTTGCAATTGCAAGATTTCAATGAGTGACTTACAGAAGCAGATTTCTGTAATGCTTTATGATATCATCCTGGAAAATATCTAAACGCTAGCTAGATAGCATTTCTTTAATGAGATTGCTTGGGAGAAAAAGGAAGGAGGGTTACAGGACTAGAGATCATTCAGTGTTACGTTGAGTGAAAGGATCATTATCATGTCATCCCTATTTTAACTGTAAAAAGATAGAAAACTGTTCTGGTTGGAATTCTTAAAATCTATGCTTTAAAGAATACTTTGTTTACAAGAGCCCTTGAGATAACCAAAAAGATAGAAAAAGAATCAAATCAAAAGACCAGCAGTGGCACTTTGATGTATTTGTTTGTTAGCTTCAATATATATCAACATGAGTTTCCTTCAACATCCACCTGTTAGCCATGATTAAGAAGGCAGCTGTCCCCCGAGGTAAATATAAAACCTATGAGATACTGTAATCTTTATAGATCTAAATTAGTTTGAGTTTCTCATTTAGAGGTTGATGCAGTCCTGTGTTACAGTGCTACCAACACATGGTGACTGGGCTCCTGCAGATTCCATATTTGATCAGAAAGCCAGGAGATTCAGAAGAAATTTGAGTTGGTTTTTTTTCCTCCACTCCTGAGGGTTTTAGTTGCATCCACATGCCTTATCTAAGTGGTGTTGCAAGAACTAGCTGGTTTGCCCAAGGCATAGGCAGACACACACTCGTGAAGCAGCAGCAATGTTTAAGGAGCTTCCAAGACCTAGCCCTGGTTACTGATTCCTTTCCTAAGACATAACTGCACAGGCAGTGGTCTTGTCACTGGGGTTTTTGTGTGTTTTGGTGTCTCTGTTTTTGCTTTATAGTCTCAAACACTATTGGAGGTGATTTATATAGGCCAAAGTTCAGGAAGCTGTCGTCTCTCGAGATGATTTGTTTACCATGTCTAAGCTGGAGTACAGTAACTTTATAAATGATTACAGATGTTTTACATGTGAGTGACTGATTAGATTATGAATCAATCCCTCAAACAGACTTGTGTGCTGTTTCTGGCGCCTTGACAGCCTCTTCCACGCTGCCTCCCTAGATGAATCCTGACACTTGGGCAGTAGGAGCTGTAAGTCTTAGCAATGTATGTGGTCATGGGCCTGAAGGATACAGCTGGGCTGAAGGACGTTGGCTCATGCAGTTTTCATAAAGGAAATACTCAGAAGAATTGATGGAAGAAATCAAAGCTGATTCTCAAGCAAAGTTGTTCATGCCAGGCCCTACTCAAAGAAATGCATTGGAAAATTTCCATAAAAGCAAAGAAAGGGTATTTAAAATCAGAGATGACCACAGACAGGAAAGGACGTGAGATAGCTGGCCATGACTTGCTGTTGCTTAGGCACAATTTGGTATGGACTGATGGCTTTTTACCCAGGCCAGTATCTCCAATGCCCTGTTCAAGACAACACTTAGTGACACACACACCGAGAAAGGAAGTCTTCTTCTTTCAGGAAGGTTTAGGAGTCATCTGATGATCTAGCAATAATTATAGAAAAAAAAGCATCATAGCAAGAAACATAATGCAGGTATTTTTGAAGCTCTCAATAAGGAAAATGTTGTACAAGACTATAAATTTGATCTTATGCAATAAAAATTTGAAAGACTAGAAAATGATAAATTAAATCAAGGATGAAAAATCAAGGCTAAGAAAGTGAGAAAGAAACCAAGCTGTATTGCTAGCAGTTCTCATGCCATCTGTGCATATGAGGAGGTGCTAGACAGAATTTTGCTGATGCATCCTATTTTGAAGGCGATGTTGAAGATAACACAAGTATTGCATTGTCTGTACTGTTATTTTTGTTCTTTCATACAGAAAATCGTCCCAGAATCAGTTTGTTTTCATATGGACTTTTGAACAAAAACAACAACAAGATCCCAAAACACGGACTGTTGTAATCTAGGCAGCTAGAACACGGAGATACAGAGAAAGCACAGCTCTCCAGTAGGGAAAAGAGGAGTGAAACGACAGTCACTGAAGGAAAACATGTGTCTTATGTAGGAGGAAAATCATGATTCTTTTTCTATATCAGTCATCTCCAGTATAGTGATAGGACATAAAGTAAGCTGGAAAATACTGATGTAGCAGATTGTTTCAGCTGTGAATGCACGGGCTAAGTTATTCCTGATTATTCCATTCTGCAAAGGGCATCTTGCTGATGGCTCAAGGGAGCCAGAAAAAGCAGTGAGCTTTGGCATCCTGATAGGGCTTCTTCCCTTGCTTTCACAGGAAAGCAACTGATAGCTTTCTCTTGCAGCAAATACTACCAGGCAGCTCTAACTTTCTTTTTGCAGTGCACGTTTTTGTCTCCCACTGTGTGCTTCAATTTACCCTTTTTTTTAAGAAAAGGCCACAATAGAGAAGTCTGGAAAGCTCAGTGGCAAGGAGTAAATGTTGCTGTGAGAATCCTTTCATCAAGGGATGAAATAAAAAATTACTTAAAGAAGCTGACATTTTTAGTACCACAATACTTCAACATGAGTATATACTGGTATCATTATTTCCAAGTTAAAAGGACTAATTTTTCATATATTTATCTATTAATGAGAAAATCTTAGTCATGTCCTTTTAGGGTTTTTTTGCAGGGGAAAAAGGGAATTATGTTGTACTTAATTTTTGTTCAAGCCTATAATTTCCTTGAAAATTTTTATAGAGTAAAGAACTTTTGAAGTATCTGAATTATATGGCTTGTAAATATTTTTTTACAAGCTTGTAATTTTGGAGATAGTTATCTCCCTGGTTTTGTTTGTTGTTTCTTAAAGAGAGGTTAGAAAAGAACTTGATCTGTATGATGCAGAGGCTTTTAATTTCCTTTCTTCAAGCCAAAGCAACAAAGATTCAGGCTCCCTTACATGTTACAGGATGGTAGAAAAGTGTCCATTATGAATCTGTTCAAAATTATCATTTTCAGAGTTTATTAATTTACTTAAATACTAATTAAAAGCACATTTACTTCATAAGTTGGTGAAATAGAGAAGTAGTCTGTAGAATAAGACCTAGGAGGAATAGATCTCTTTTAATAGAATACAGTTCTTACTGACCAGTGAGTTCCCAGTCACTAGCACCAAAAAGATGGTTTGATAAGAAACAAGGATTGTGTTTTGATTTTTTTTCTTTAAAAAACAACAACCAAAAAAAACCCAACCCACCAGACCACACTGGAGTTAATTAGTAGCTCTACTGATAGATTTACTGATCCACTCCCACCATATCAAATTATTTCCAAATGCAAGCATAGTAACACAAGTTAATGAGAAGAATTTCATTTTTGGTTTAGGGTTCATTGCATCAGAGATGGCAACAAGAGATTCCAGTAGAAATTCAGCCTTGCTACCACAAAAATGAGTCACTGTAAAACTAACTGCAGTCCCATACAGTTGATAATTTGTGGTTGTTTAAATTTTATACTTTTTGTTGCAAGTGGTCTTGTACCTCTACATATTAAAATATTTAGCTCAGAAGGCAAACCAGCAACAGCACATAGGCATTGAAAAGTAAAAATATCTTCATTAAGTATTGTGCTGCTGCACTGCTGATCTTGGTAAGGAATTTTCATTGTGTGAAAAATAATCTCTTTTATAACAAATTCTGGATTAAATACATGCTCTCCTTGTTAGTAGATTTGGCATGTGTTTGGATGAGGAAAACGTAGCACTTATTGGGTAATTTGTGCTACATACAAAACTATATGATATTTTGTCTCAGGAATAACTTATCAATCTGTTCAGAAGTCCTACTCTATTAATTATTACCTCACAATTGGTAATGTGTCATTCATGATTTATTCACTTACACACAGAAAATGCTAAAGAGGGTAGAAAGACTGTGATAATAAATATCTGGTTTATTGCATCGTACTTCACTAAAGAATGTTAAATCTTTTAATTAACAATTCTAATAGTTGAGGGGATTATAGAATCAGTGATCCAGAAGAAAGGCAGAAGCCTAGCTAGGATAATTTCTCAATAAATTATAAATATTACTAGAAAGGAATATTAACCTAAATTGCTTTTATTCATAACTTTTTTTTTCAAATCTTCCTGATTTTTGCCACTTGACATTTAAGATTCAATAATAAAATAGTTGAACAATAATTTAAATAATTAAATGTTTAAGAATTTCATCATAATTAATAGAAATATTAAATAAAATGTTGCTTGATTTTTTTAATATACTACATTTAAAAGTATTAACTCCTGTACATGTATTCATAAGTGTGCAATGCTATTTCTTCCAAGTATTTTGGGATCTAGGTCATTTTATTTAGCTATGTATTTTCTGCACTGTGCTTTCTCAGGTAGACCTATTCTATATGTTCTTCTAAAGAAAATACTTGTTTATATAATATATTTAACTCAAAGCACAGATTTTGCCAAGATTTACTGTTGTCAGTCATACACTCAAGCATTTGCAGTAGCAATAAAGTAAAGTATATATAATAAATTTTCTTGGAATTAATTCTGCAGGGTTATTTCTCACTTCTTTCATACTGTCTATAATTCCTTTGGTTTTCATTACTAGGATAGAGTATTTTTATTAGCTTTTTTCCCAAAATCCTTTATATTACAGAGCAGAGTAGTGGTGTCAAGAGGCTGCTGCAGACTGAATACAACACTACGGCACATAGAGCGCCTGCTCTAGGACGAAAGTCAGTCACGGGACCTCTCACTGGCTGCGGAATGAGCATCTCACAAAACTTAAGCTGACTTGATAAGATCTAGCAATTAATTTCACAAGAGCAAACACAACTTCTCCTGCAACTATATAATAAGTGAAGTAAAAAAAAACCCCTTGTTTTTGAACTCCTTTGAAGCATTTGAGGCCATGGCTCCTATGATATGTAATCCAAGTTTGTTTCTACTCTATCTTAAAATATAGGAATGTGTTGCACAGGAAATGGATGGAACAGTTATGCAACAAGGAGTTTGAACTTCTAGAAAAAGATGAAATCCGGGAGGTTTTGAATGTGGGAGATGAGTCTTGACATTTAGAAAATGTTCTCAAATGCAACATGTTTCCTAGAGATGAAACAGTTTTGTTTGTTGCCGTCTTTCCTGGTGATTTGGTATCACTTTGTGGTTAAAAACAAAACTTTATATTATTTTTAATCGCCAGAAAGGCTGAAGAATTTCAAGAGCTTTCTTTGCTAGATTTCTCTTGCAGAGCATGCTTACAGGCACCCACTTGCAAAGGTCCAGCCAGAGCAAGGGTGCTTTCAGCTGCTTCGAGTCTGTTATGAGCACCTTCAGATCTGCTCTTTACAGCCAAAAGCCCCTTACAGCGGTCTCTGCCCTGCTAACGAAAGCCCTGTTCATTTCTGAGACATAGCCCAGAGGTCTGTGTGAAGAATCAGAGAAAAATAGGCCTGAAGAAGATTCCAGAAATCATCAAACCTTTCACACACCTCCCAAACGAGATAAACCGTATTCACGTGCTTGGCAAACATTTGCACAGAATATTTCTGAATGATTTGACAGACTGTTTCTACAATTTCCCTATTTTTCAATACTTCACTAGCCTTATCTCTAGAAAGCGCTTTTTTTTTTTTGGTGTCCAATCTGAATTTTCCTTGCTTCATTGTTGTGAGGGGAAATAAGACATGTTTGCCACAACCTGTGAACAAAACACATGTTGACTCCTGCTTGCTGTTATGGTAGTACTCAAAAATAATGTTGGATGACTCATTCCAGGTTCCAATCTTCCTCTCTCCCAGACAATCAAAAGAAAATTGACTGCTGTATAATTTCTTATCTCTTTCCTTTGTTCTTTTTCAAAATAACTGCTGCGCACTGTCCCAGCCTTTCAATACGTACCCTGTCCTTCACAAGCTGTCAAAATAACACCAAGTCCTCACATTGCTTCAGCAGTTTCTTTAAACTTCTACAATGAGCAGATCATCAGGAGCTAATTTGAAGGCAATATTCTACCTGTTTACAGTTCCTCTCACTAAGGGATACAGTCAGCTAGAAAGCAACTTTCAGTAATTTCAGGGTTTATTTAGCACAGGTGAAGTGATCTGCCACTTCCCATCAGAGCCTTTCTGCTTGCACTTCAGCCTTTCTACACACCTGCATTAAACTATAGATAAGATATCTTATATATATCAGATAATACTGATTAATTATATGTGATAATGCTAACTTCAAATCTATATGAATTAAAATTTCATTTTTAGGTATTTTTATCTTAATCTTAGGCCTTACAGCAACACATTACTAGACAAAGAACTGATCAGATCTTGGAAACAGTTCTAGACTTGGCACAAAATGGTACATGGCACCAGAACTTCTGGATTACTCCATTTTGGTTGATGGCTTTGATGCCCATACGCATATTGATATGTGAACATTTGTTCTTGTTCTGTGAGCAACAGGAAGAACATTCAGTATTGGTGTGTCCAAAAAAAGAGAAAAGAAAAATTAATGAGTTGTCAATGAGTTTGTGTTTTCGTAACTAACTAGCAATAGTAGAATTGCAATACTAACAGAAAATCTGTTTTGTAGCAACAGTAAACACAGCAAAAAATAGCAAACGTTAATTTAGCCAAAATCAACATGCCAGAATGCTCTTTTTCTGTACCTGCACTGCGTGTGGAAGCACGCTCTCGATGTTTTCTAGACAAACTGAGTTTGCTCTGTTGGCTGCATACCACCTTTTTGGGAGCAAGACGGAGTCTTTGGGCATTTTGTACAAATGGTGCCTTCCAAATTGCATGCTGTTGTTTAAGATGGCATGTTTTGCTCACATGTGAGGTATTCAGAAGCTGCAGCATGCTTTGCAGGGATACATGAATGATAATATGCTCCTCCGGGAAAAATCTGGGGAATGCAAGAAGAAGGGCAAAGAACACACAGTTCCTGCAATAGTGTACTCGATCTAGACATGTGGGTTGTTTACAGCTGTTGGGTTTTTTCCATTCATTGGGTTTTTTCCAACTTGTTTTACTTCATTGTTGATGCGTATTTTCTTCAATTTATATTCTGAGTGACTCCTAATAGGTATCATAATTTATTTTTCCCCATTTTGGTTTTCTAGCTTAACTGTAAACCCTCTCACACCCTTTTCAAAGGAGAGGATCTCAAGCTGGCTATCATAAGGCTGGTGAACCAGAGACAGCTAGCTGATTATGTCTCCTGCTTTTCTTTGGCTTGCAGACAACACATCAAGAGATCTAAAAGTGCATTATATTATTTGGTTCAATGTTGGTTTATGTGATAAACAGCTCATCTCTGCAAACACAAAGGAGCACAGAGGCACTTTCTTTTTCTACAGCAAGCTTGAACTGTCAGCTGTCAAGTTACATAATGAATTTGTGGCTTAAAATGAAGTTAGTTACATTTCAAGACTTGTACGTCTATCTATTAAAAAAAAATGCAGTTACTTTTGCCCGAGCCAGTAGTTCTATGTATCTTCAATCTTGATTTAGGTCACTAAATTTTACTTGGATCTTGCTGGTTTTTGTGTGGGTATAGATAGATAGACAGATAGACAGATAGATAGATAGATAGATAGATAGATAGATAGATAGATAGATAGATAGATAGCCGTGACTCCCTCTCTCTGCTCTCCTCACACCCGTGTGGCTTCTCCTTTCCTAGCAAAGACATCAGAGTTCTCTAACAACTTCCTTCACCATTAAACTTAATGTGTAAATTATGCATATATATTTTTATTACCGAAAGTTATAGAAAAATAAATAAAGTACCTTTTTGACATTTTTATTAAAGTATTTTGAGAAGTATTCAGGATTAATTCATACTAGTGAAGTTCTACCCTAATTCACTCATGTCACTCAAGTGTAGGTGCAAATGGGAATAGGCATTGATCTATAATTTACATAATTATAATGTCATCTTGACAGAACTTGCTAGATAATGTATGGAATAGCATGAATAAAATAGTTTTATTTTATTTTTAAACTTTTTTAAAACTAATCAGTTTTAGCTAGTTGAACTAAAACTGATTTAAATAGGGTGACACAAACTGGTTGCAAAAAATGGAATTTTATGCCTTCCCCTTTCTTTTTTATCTGCCAGTCTACATGGATTTTTTTTCTGTTTGAAACTAGAAGCAACTGCGTAATTGTCAATTAGCAGCATAAATGATCTCTTACCGCCCACACTCATTTTAGCAAAGCTTGCAGACTGTGTTCACACGGAAATGAATGTGTAGCAGTGAATGAATTACACACAGTTCTTCAAAGATTACTAATTGAGACAGTATTATAATTGCTAAAAAGTCGAGGAAAAATGTATAAAGCTTTTTGGGTGCTTTAAAATATCTCACTGTAGGTGCAGGTTGTGATGTAATTTTTAACACAATTCCATAGTACAGCAAAACATAAAAATATCCTTTGGAAAATATTCCAGCAGCAATTTGGTCCTTAAACACCATATGGAGAAGTAACTAATCCTATACATGCCTGGATGATTCAGTGGGATAATCCACAGAAGAATTTCCATATGGCATTCTCACTGTTCTTCAACACGTCCTTTTCTGTCTCCAACCCATGCTGACGAGATGCTGGCAGATGCACTGCTTGTACTGAAGCCTGAGTTGAAAAGCAAAATGAATATCCATTTTAACTGTATTCAGAGACATAGATGTGTCATCACTTGCTAAATGCTGTTACTTGTCCTCTTAGATGGTGAGCCACAGCCAGAAAGATTATTGGATTTCAACTGGCACAAGCACGGCCTGTCTCTACTATGGTACAGGTGTGACAGACTTTATATTTAAACCTTGAGTTTAGATTTAAATTTAGATTATTAGGGTGGTTGAAGGATTCAACAGGCCTGAACACAATCCCATTTGAAATACTCTTCTTCCACATTTTGAAGGGATCGATTTTCTACTTCCCAAACTCCAGAATCTTCCAGAATAGTTTCCTTCTTTTCCAATTTCTCAAACTGGAAAATACTTTTTTTAAAATTCTACCATTACCTTAATGTTATACCAGAAATCAAACCGAAATAGCTTTCTGTCCCATTAGAGAGCCTTCTACATGAATATACTCCACACACTTGCTAGCAACCCTGTCCTACATATACTGCCCTTGAAGGCAGCATATTGATACAGTTACATTAATAGTTACATACAGTTACATTATAACTCCATTATAGAGAGTATACAATACAGATTGTAAAAAGCATCTAACCAAATAGCACAAAAGTAACTGTTTCTTAGTGACATTTTTTAGGCATTATTTTTAGCATCACCTTTTTAACACGGAAGGATGTGGTAATCAGGCTTTACTGACGCAGTTTTTCTATGTCAAAGAGAATGAATGGTCTTGATGCTTCCATAGTTCAGAGCGTGTTTTTAAATTATCCATTTTCCAAGCTCTGTTACTAAGAAGTCTATTTTACTTTGCCCAGCATTCCTTATTTGAAGAGAAGCAGACACGTTTCTAACCCCGTAGCTGATTTCAGGGTTTTAAAACTTGGACTAATAGCTGACTTCAGTTTCAGGTCATTTGCTCCGTGGAGAAAAGTTATGCAACATAAAGCACAGTTAGACTTTTTTATAATACCTTTTATGAACATCAAAACCACCTCTTTCAGTGAACATGAGATCTATTTCAAATTCCTTTCCAAAACTATAGAACAGTTTCTTAACCTGTGCTCGCTGATGATGATAGAATCTTATTTACTTCATTACCTTCATAGCAAATCATAACTAATTATATACTCCACATTTATTTAATCACTTATAGTTGCTATCTTTCCAGACTTGATGTGCGCAACATTATTTGCCTATAGCAAGATTTTAATGAACTCTAATATGCACCACATGTTCAACTTGCTTAAAATTAGTTGCAGATATTGTATTTACCATTAGTGCACATCTTTATTGGCTTTAATTTCACATTTGTGTTGCTTTATCTACATCTTCCTTTATCAGTGTAACTGCACGCTGCTTCTGATGTGTTTAATAGCAGCCACCAAGCCTTGCTTTTGTATTTGTGTTTTACCTTTTAATATAATTGTTATGAGAAAAAAAACCAAAACACTACCTTCTAGTTTTCTGGTTTTAGAAAAAGTGAAACAATCTGAAATTAAGTTAATCTTTATTATTCATTATTTGGAAAGTCAGCTGTAAAATGCTGCCTGAGCTATAACAGAGAAAAAATAAAGTAGCTAAGGTTTGCCTAAACAAACAGTTTGCCTGTTTAAGAACAAATTCTCTTTGAAAGAGGCTTTGTTGCAGGAATCCATCCTTAACCTGAAGAAACAGGCAGCAGCCTCACTGTTTAGGGACAGTGCCACAACGGGTCCCACAGCTCCTACCAGTTCACACACAGATGCATTTGAGGAAGCTGCAAAGTCCTACCTAGCTCCAGCAGAGAGGTGAAACAGAACAAGCCTCGGCACAGCACAGCTGTTCAACACGCGCTAAAAACCTGGCACTGGCTTATCATGCAGGTATCTACTTGCTGATACACAGATTAGACAAATTAATGCTAATCGGGGGAAGTCTACTAATGTTGCAAGTACCTTTCCAATTGCAAGGTGTAGATATCCTAAGAATGACAGCAAAGCAATTTTTTAAAATGTTCATAACTAAAATTGAATGGTTTAAGAAATTACCAAGAAGGAAAATATTACTGGCTTTCAGTAATTACAAAAAAACAGAAACAGAAGGTATACAAGGTGAAAACCTTTCGTCTGGTAAGTACTGTGCGGAAAGTGGTAGCCTGTACAGTGGTTCCTGAAGTTGTTAAAAAATTGGAAAGCCAATTTTATGGTGTACAGAATTTATGTACATCTCAAAACAGATGCAATAGTATTCAAATGCAGGACAGATATTTTCAGTCCAGAGAGTACTCTGCTGAAACGCATAGAGATATGCCACATTGACAATACGGTTCTCTGGATTTAAGAAAAATGTGCCAACATTCTCCTTTGAAGGGGACCTGATCAGGTCAGATATCTTTCAGTAAAATGCACATTTGGATCAGTAATTCAGACCATGACTACATCAGAATCTTCATCTATTGCTGAGGGAGTCTTCAACATAGAACACAGAGGGAACGTTCAAACTTTCTGAAGTTTTAACAACTTTTAGAATAAGGAAGCAGGATCAAATGCTGCTGAGAACAAAATACAATGAACTAACTACTCAAGCTAATACAAAAAATGTAGCTGAATGAGCAGATTTTACTATATTCAACACAACAAGGAGTACAGTATATAGAATAAAGCAATTCTTTTCCCTTAGCAGTTGACAGGAGCAGCAAAACCAAGACACATTTGCAGAAGAGTTTCTGTCTGTCCTGGTTTGAGCTAAATAGAACT
>NW_010205951.1:0-3418 GCF_000695765.1 Mesitornis unicolor
CCTCTTATCCTTGATATTCCTGGAGACAGCGACAAGGATAAGTTGTTCCATCACCTTTCCGGGGATGGAGGTGAGGCTGACCAGTCAGTAGTTACCAGGGTCCTCCTTCTTGCCCTTTTTGAAGACTAGAGTGACATTTGCTTTCCTCCAGTCCTCTGGCACCTCTCCTGTTGTCCACAACTTACTAAAGCTGATGGAGAATGGCCTAGCAATGACTTCCACCAGCTACCTCAGCACCCATGGGTGTATCCCATCAGGATCCATGGATTTATGAATGTCCAGATTGCTTAGTTGATCCTTAGCCCAGTCCTCAAACACAAGTGACTTGCAGCTGAGGTGTTGCACTCCTGTGCTTGACAAGTAGAACCTCTGTACTTAGATAACATAGGCTTGTGATAAACTTGGAGGCACCCTATCTAACAAGCTTGAGATTTCTGCCCTGTTGTGGGAAAGATCAAAGCACTACGCTTGAGAAAGATCCTTGAAAAGCAGCAGGTTTAAAATCTCTCATCCTCTCTAGCAAGGGCCAAGCTCCACAGTGCCTGCATCCCCACTTGCGTGCTTCTGCCCGGACGCTGCTTTGGAGATCTCCTGGTTTGCAAGGTAATGAGAATAAGTTCTCTTTGCATTTCATCTGTGGTTTAGTAGTTGTTGGCTCAAATATGCCAAATACTGTAACTATTCTAGAACACAGACTATGAGTAGTATCCTTACAATTCTGACATATATATAACACTTAGCAAAGAACCAAAATACTAGACAATAAATTACTAAGAAAAGCTGCAAAATTCCTGGCAAGTTGTCCGCATCATCCCAAATTCTCAGAACCCCATGATCTTTCCCATCCTACAGTATGTATTCTATACAGCTTTAGAGTGGCTTACTTCTAGAAGGCACTCTAAATATTAAGATATAGAAAAAGGTTTAAAAACAAATGGTACACTCCAAACTGGGCAACTCCTCCTCCCCCAAACCCTTTTGAAAGCTTACTTTTTACTTCTAGCAAGTGAAAATTAGATTTCAAGGCCCACTCATGAACAAAAATGGAAGGATCTGAGAGTTTTCTTTCCTCATGCCAGCAGAGCTTTTTTATTTTATCTGCTTAAAATCAAAGCTTTGAAATAGTCCAGTGAAAAAATATATTTTTAAGGACTACAGCAGTCAGTGAACTTACAGATATAAGAACCAAAGAATTTTTATGTGTACATACACAGTTATGTACATATCAAACAAAAAAGTTATCTAAATACAAGTATTCATGCTTCATGCATAAGCCAAGGACTAAACCTTTAGAAGATATCTCTTTGAAGGTCTGCATTTTTATATGCTTATTTTGAAGATTCCCATGCCTTCCTCAAGCATTTGATAATAGCTCCTATTAGTGGCTGAATACTGAATTACATGGGTTATTGAACTTGATCTGCTTCTGCTAGGTTGTAACATTTCCTATGCTGATTAAGTGTAGTAATCTGGTGGCTTTACCAAACAAAAGAAAATACCAAAGCTTCATTCCAAACGTGGCTTATGGTTGGTTCTTTTTTATGAATTACTACACTTCTTTTTAATCTTTATACATTTTTCTTCTAATGACCTTGTCCTTTTTTGTTTAATCTGTTTCTTGGACACACAATGTAATTGTTCTAAATTTCTTTTACTTTATTCTCCTCTCCCTTAAAAAAAAAAAACAACCAAGCATACAACAAATAAAAAAAACCCACCACAAATAAAACCCCAAACAAAACAAACAAATGAAAACTCAACAAAACCCCACACCTCAAATAATATTCCATTTTGTGTTTGTTTACCTAAACACAAAAAAATTAATGAACCACCATCTGACATGCAACTTTCTTCTTACCTCTAGGTTAAGGTAAAGTTCACCTAAGAACAACACAAAGGCATGAAATTGTTTTCGAGTAGTCTCATCCCCTTTGGCAGCTTCATCTCTGTTTTCATACTCTGTTCGACACCTGAAAAAGAGTAAAACAAAAATAATATAATCTGTAGACAACCCAACATATGTAACATGCTACTTATTTAATAGAATGCTAAGAACTTATTCACTGCATTAAAACTGTTAAATGCTGAATGCTAGGAAGTATGATTTGTGAAGGAAGTGAGAGGACTTCACAAAGACAACGTGGATTTTTGTCCTTCTAGATGACTACATATGATTACACGATTGTGTTTTCAAGCACTGAGATATCCGAGACAGCAAAATGAAGAGAGCAAATTGCAAGATGTAAAAATTTAAAAAAGACTAATTTCTAAATAATTCTTAAGTATTAAAGTGTACTACTCCTTCAAATATCATATAGTAAGATTTAAAAGGAAATCCATCCATTTAAAAATGTTGCATTTTTGTCAACTATAAAGTCTAATCATTATTAAAACATAAGCCCCCAAATTCTGCAGTAACTGAAGAAATTAATCCTTCTGGATTTTATGCATCTATTTCATAGGTGTAAAGTCAGTTAGCCAATCAATTAATAAACCTTACACTGCAACTCCAGTTGGAAAAGTAATTAAAGAAAAAACAATTAAATAAGTCCTGGTAAGAGTCAAAGGACAAGGACAGTATATATACACATGAATTTAGTATACTTTTAAAGTTGAACAGCTTTCAAATTTACCCGGTAATTCAGTTTCGGTTCAAAAGAGCCTACAGAACCCTGGAGTCCTATTTCCATAGTAAAAAAATTTAAAATATTTTTATATGTTTTCAATATCTAGTATGTACCTGTGCTTTAATAATCCTCAATCTAAACTTCTATTTTAAATATGTACCCCTTTGCATGCTATGTTAAGAGTTACATACAAGAGGAAGACACTTAACCTGAGAAAGTAACGAGGTAAGTGTGACATACTGATACTAACCTTTGAAGTAACAATTGTCGGAAGTTCCCACTTTGTGGGCTAATGGTTAGATGGCGAGATAGATAGTTACACAACCGTGCTCCCATGTAGGAAAAATTTGGGACAGATGTGGCCTTCCAAAATAAAAGTGGAAAAATAAATTATAAATGTATGATTAGGCTACCAGGAAATATTTTTAAAAGCTTCTTGGAAAACTGTTTAACAACAGTTGACTAAACAATTGAAGAGAAGATTAATAATTACTATTTCTCATTATAATTTTTGTATCTCATCAACACTTTGCTTTTGCATTTCAGCACTTAAAAATTCATTATACTGTGATTTTGTGGCTTTAAGAAAACAACCACCATTATGCCATGTGTCCTCAATTCTGCTTCTCCATTGTGACCTACACCAAAGAGTGCATGAAAGTCACAAACTATTAAAAAAAATTAACAATGGACATTAAGGCACTTGTTCTAGGACATACACTCTCTCAAGGAGCGATGACTGCATTAAAATTAAATAAATAAATAACCATTCAGTCTAAGTGCTATTTATC
>NW_010205951.1:3466-9481 GCF_000695765.1 Mesitornis unicolor
ATGGCAAGTAAAGATAAATACTTTCTCCAGTACATGCTCCAGTAAACTGCAGAATAGCAAACTCCCGATCCAGATATTAAAACTGTATCATTACAGTTAATTCATTAATGACGGTGAATTAATTAATTACAGTGAACTCATTAAACTTGTCCTTTGGCTTGATCATCTTTGAACATTTCTTTTATATCTTGATCATCTATCAGCACTATAGATGTGCTTGCATGCTTCTGCTTTTAACATGTTTGAAAAAAGCATCTCTATTAGCATGTCAATGCATTATAGCTAGCTACCTTCTAGAGGCAGAGGAAAATATGCACTTAATGTAACTGTACTATGTGCATAACGTTTCTGGAAAGAACTGAGGTATCTTTGGAAGATACAAATTTAAGTAATTAAGACAGTTAAATCAACTTTAGTTTCCAGTAAGAGGCATGTGAAATGCTAACGAGCTTTTTGGTGCTTTGGTTCAATTAGTTGTTTGAACTAGAAGAGGTGCCTCCTCTTTTTATGAGGCAAAAAACCACTTAAACTACACTTATGTTTCCTAAAAAAAACAACAAACAAACAAAAACAAAAACCCAAACAACCACCAGAACCAACAAAAAACCCCAAACAAAAATCCAAAATCCCATCAAAACAAGCCACATCAACACAACCAAAATCCACATCTTCTTTAAACTTCATGTGTATTTTTTTAAAAACCATTATCTTCCCAATTAGTTGGTCTGTATTTGTGGTCATATCAAATACTGAAACAATTCAATTTTGGTTATTATGTCCTGGAATAGCACATAGAGACCAAAGAAAACCACCTCATATCATCTTAGTATGTCTTCCCTGAATTATTATTGTTTGGTAATCCCAGTTTATCTCCAACTAAAAAAAAGTCAATCTAAGCATGAAGGCTTGTCTACCAATACATATCTTGAGAAATTTTAGTTGCTGTAACAGCAACAATCCACTGTATTAACTAGACAAAAGTCAAGATTCTTAAAACATGAAGTCAGTGTTCAGCTTTTGGAAAACAAGAAAACTGGCACTTCACTCTGCTGGGGGACAAATGGATTAAGAAGAACAAGAGGAAGTAGATAATTAATTCTTATAGACAGGCTAAGATACCTGATATGAAGGGAAGACTGCACAGGACTTGGGTTTCTTTCATTTTAGCCTTTTTCCTTCCCTTTCCATCTGTAAATCTGCTGAAACATCACTGAAGCAGATGCTTATAAAGACACTTCAGCAATTTTAATTGAAGTTTTGTGATAAACCAGGATGAGGAAACAAATACTTGAGCAGGAGCTCAAGACAGAAGAATAATAAGCATGGTTGACTGACAAACACTATCCTATCCTGACATACAACAAAGCTAAAATCATATGCTTTTGGATACTAGGACAGCATTTTACACTGAGCTAAGTTAGTTCTCACATAAAACATATTTCAGAGTGATAACACTCAATGCTTCTCAGTTAAGGAAGGCACAGCCAACTCTAACATTGAACTTGTTTTAAATAGGGGGAGAGAAGAGGTAACTTTAAAAAACTTTCATTTAATGAAAGTGAATTTATTTAACATATATGAAGTTATAAATAGGATAAGTTACTCTCTTTTTTTCTTCCAATAAAGTTATATGGAATATTTTCAACTTCTATTAACTATTCTCTATGTGTCCAAATAAAGAATGGGAAAATGATACTGCTAAATACAGCACAGGTAATCTTAATGTCTAACTAAACTGTTCTTAATTAAATGTGCATTAACTACGTATTCTAATAAGAAACTTAAGACTCTACAGTTCTGCACAATGACCAAGCAGTCATGCAGCTTCTACATACCCCATATTATTTCACAGTAAAAAAAGCAACTCTACAAGTATCTGCACTTAAAAGTTTACATTCTTCAAGGTAGAATTTGAAAGCAACTCAGGAAAGTGAGAGACATCCAATGTAATAAATAGCAAGCACAACTGTGACTTCATTCTCTGCAGTGAGCCCAGAAGACTGTAACAGCAGCTCATTTCCTTAGCAACACAGATTAAGCTGTTCTTTCCAATGGCTCCTCCAATTAGTACAGAGTTCAGTTCAAGGTCTCTGTCCTCATTTCCATGGCCATCAGTGGAACTGGACCCAGCTGGGTTACCAGCAGACTAGCTTTCCTTTTTTTCCAATTATGCTGTTCTGAAATAGGCTTTGTTCTTCATTTGGAATTATACCTGTCAGTAAAAGAACATTTCCCAAAGGGTGATGTGTACAGTAGGCATATATATATAATCTTTTTTTTTAAATACCAAGGAATGAAAAATATCTATTATGAAGAATTTTTGTAGTATAGAATAAAAATGTACAATTGACATTGCTTAAGAGTTTGTTTAGCCTCTGCTATATAAATCCAGCAATTCAAATATAACTCCTTTAATTAACTGCTGTAATTTCATACACACTATAGTATGTGACCTGGGAGATTCAAACACATAGCAAAGGAAATAGAGTAAATTGGGGAAATTTATCAACCAGCCAAGTATCCCACACTCAAGCTATCATTTCAGTTAATTGAGAAAAAAATCTTTCCCTAAAAAAAAAAAAAAAAATCAAACCATTAAAATACTACGCAGATACAGTGATATAACAAATAATACTAGTATTCATATCTTGGACACTAGGCAACAGAGGCATAACATCTATGTTATAAGACAGAATAACACAGGCTACCTGCCAATATATGAGTTCAACAAGTTCTTGCAAAGTTTCATCTGCAGTGACCCAGCCATTCAGTGTTTCGGCAAACTGCTCTATTTCAGTTTCAAAACAACCTGGTTGCTCGGTGAGGTGATTTAGGAAGTCTTGTACATATCCTGCCAAAGTCAGATAGCCATCATATCCATCTTCAAAGGAAGAATCCTATAGCAGTGAAAGAATATACCAGCTATTTAAGAGGAACCTAAAATAAAGTTGTTACTATCTCCAGAAGTAACCATGTAGCCCTTAGTCTTGAGTATCTGGTGATGCTCTGCATACTTGATAGCAATCTTTATTACATGGTTAATTTAAACATTTTTAGAGAGCATAGGCCTCAATGCATCAGAAATTTTCAATAGTCCCATCATCTTAAAAACTAGATAACATGTTTTTATAGAGATTAGGGTCTCCCAGCAAAACACATCAAAAGACAGATAAAAAGAAATCAGTTTGTCAAATTGGGTGTAAGATTAACTAACAAACTAACAAGTATTCCTGTTAAGAATAAAACTACCAAACTGAGGCTCAACATCCTTTCCTGATGCGCACAAAAACTGCTGCAGATAAATGAACTGTAGAAGGAAAAATAATTTATAACTGCAAACAAAATATTTTGAGTTTACATAGAATGCAAAAGTGCTCCAAAATATGCAGGAGGAGGAGAAATTACAGAAATTACACAGTACAGTGTAGTATTCCTATGTATAAAATATAGCCAGGAAAACTGATCTTTTAAAGTCAGCAAATTTGTATCTCTTGGCAATGGATGAGAGACTACAAGGCGTAAAATGGAACTATTCAAATGGCATTGCATTAATTTGCAGTTACTGAGGTTAAAAACCAGACAGGAGCTAGAACAATACCACTTTATCAAAGTTTATGCTCCTGCTGATGAAGCAGAAGGCTGCTAATTTTGTCCATTCAAAAATGAATTGATGTAACAGTCTCTAATAACAGTCTCTAATAAATTCAATGCTAGTATATCAGAGGAATAGCATAAGAAGCAACTTACTTTGTCATGAAACTAGTAATAACATAGTACAAATCACTTTGTTACACTATACAAAAGATTGTGAAAAGTATCTCATATGAGATCTCTGAAGTGTAAGCAGGAGCCTTAAGAGTGACTGCTAAAGAACTTATAATTAGTGATTCAAGACATAAGGGTAACAAAGGACATCAGAATTCTCAACTGAACTACTATTTAACATGAAAAATATTTAAAATATATCTACTGTAATGAAAAAAATTAGCTAAAAAAGGATAAACCACTTTTTATTTACTTAGTAGATATTGATAAGGTTTACAATTATATTCTCCCTCCCTTAATGAGGGGATATCCTTTACTTTGTCTTCAAAATGTCTCAGTCTCTCCTCTACTGTGAAGAGTCTCTCCTTTATCTGTGAAAGATAAAAGCCCTGGATATGAACTGTGGAGAAAGATAAAAATTGCTGAAAATGAAGTATTGACATTAATTTCACAACCTATGAAGAATGTGTGGGGAAAAATGCAGTTTTACCAAAATTCTTCAAAGACCCATGTTGTAAGGGTATATGACTTCAGCTAATGAGGGACTCATCAATATAACAGAAGAAAAACTAGAAAGATTACAAATGATGCTTAATTAACATCAGTTAATCATCAGCAGTTCATTCACTCGCCCTCCCCACTCCCCAGTGGGATGGGGGAGAGAATCAGGAGATTAAAAGAGCTCGTCAGTTGAGATAAAGACTATTTAATAATTAAAACAACCCAAACTTAAATAATAATAATAATGCCAATTAACTGTAACAAAAATAGGAACAATGATAAAGCAATCAAACTTACACTCAACTCACAAACAGCAGTCACTGGCTGCACACCAAAGAAAACTCGACAACGGGTTAGCCTCAGGAACCGAGGCAGGCCACCATCACAAAGAAGAGAAGGGATCGAAGGAGGAGGAGGGGAAGGGGGCATCCCCTGCAAGCTCCCTGCAGCAGGATGCTCTGCCTCAGGGGAAAAGACTCGACACCTGCCCTACTCTGTGTGCTCTCTGGTGAAAGAAAACTACCAGATATGCTAGAAGGTCACGCTGTGCCTTGGTGTTGGAAGACACTCTGGACCAGGTGGACCCAGACAGAGAGAAAAATAGAATATTGATAAAAAGGAGGCAGTATTCTTAGGAGATAAAAAAACATTTTGCTAAGCTAGAAGGCTTGCAGAGCAGGGAGGTTTGGCTTGGCAACAAATGCCTGACAGTCAATCACTTTATTCTATAATAGCCCTGTCCCATTCTTGATTGGTTGGAATTCTTACTTCCCCAATGAGGAACGTTCATTAAAGCTCAAAAACTGCAGCTCTCTCAAAAATCCAGCACTGCTGAAGTATTAAAATGGAATTCTACAATTCAACCCCAGCAAAACCAGGACAAAAGTCAAAAAATAAAAGCTAACAGGCTTCTCTGTAACTTCCTAAATATTCTAATTCTCTAAAGGAAATTTCAAATAGCCAGTAAAAGTTCTGTACAATAAAGTTAAACTATTTTGTTCCACAGAACTATGACATTATTGATATTTTCAAGGGTAGGAAGGCTCTTCAGAGGGACCTGGACAGGCTGGATCAATGAACTGAGGACAATTGCATGAGGTTCAACAAAGCCAAGTGCCGGGTCCTGCACTTGGGACACAACAACTCCATGTAACACTACAGGCTTGGGGAAGAGCAGAGAAAACTCTCCAGCCAGGTTGCAGGGGATGCAATGGCTGTAGCTAGTACAAGAAGCTGCTCTTTCTGACTGCCATCAGGTTGTTACAAGATCTTCATTTAGCAGAGGATCTTTCTCTTATCCTCACCTGATTAAATAAAAAAAAATAAAAATCAGTCTTGGAGAAAAATGTCCTTATTCTGAAAGGGGCTCCAATCCCATTTGATATATTGGTGTCCCTGTATTCATACTCCTCTTCCCATTTTGTAATTAAAAGGTGTCCTGGATTGAGCTAAATAGAACTAGCTTTCTATTTGGCGATTTTACTTTTCAGCTCAGTCTCTTTTAAGTGGCTGAACTTGCTGAAAACTAGCAGCATGGTTTTCCAGACAGTGCTGCTACAAGTGATAATGACAAGGCCACTGTCTCACCATGAGTGCCATGTCTGCACCTATGGGGAGGAGCAGACCCAAATCTGACCAATGAGGTATTGCATCCCACACACATCATACTCGGTGTAAAGCCGAGGGATCACCAGGGTCTTGACCCTTCCAACTTGGATCCTTCCTTCTGTCTCAACCCCTTCAATGGCC
>NW_010205952.1:0-4482 GCF_000695765.1 Mesitornis unicolor
GGAGGTGGAGATAGTCACCACCCTCAATTCCTGCAATGTTGCTGTGAGCACCTCAAGTGGCAGGAAGGGCACACACGTCATAAAATGTGATGCATGTACTTTATAACCCTTATTTGCACATTCATAGGTGTCACCTATTATATACATTTGGCTGATAATGAAGCAAAATGTAATTTTGCTGTCACTGAAGAGTGGGATAGGTCTTGGGAGAAGGCTGTTCCAACTCCTTGGGGCCCCTCTCCCCCACCATGCCCAACATTTTCTGCTTCTCAAGGTCTTCTGCTTGCATAGCTTATCAGTTCACATCCCTTTGCTGGAAACATCTGTCTCTGTTCAGTGTCTTTTCACAGTGACTGTTTGAGGCAAATAATAACTAGGGACTTCACACCCAGAGAAGGCTCCAGGGAGACCCTATTGTGGACTTTCAATCCTCAAAGGAGACTTATAAGAAAGATAGGCATAGACTTTTTAATAGGGCCTGCAGCAACAGGACAAGGGGTAATCATTTTAAACTGAAAGAGGCTAGATTTAGACCAGATATAAGGAAGAAATTTTTTATGATGAGGGTGGTGAAACACTGGAAGAGGTCATCCAAAGTGGTGGTAGATGCCCCATCCCTGGAAATATTCAACTTGAGGTTGGACAGGGCTTTGAGCAACCTGATCTAGTTGAAGATGTCCCTGCTCATTGCAGGGGAGTTGGACTAGATGACCTTTAAAGTTTTCTTCCTATCCAATGCAGTTTATGATTCTATGAAACCATTTCATAGAAGTTTCCCAGGATTTACTGGTTTGGGGGGCCTTGGTAGAAGAGGCTGCTCAGTAAAAGCTTTTATTTGTGTGGAATGCCTGGGACCCTGTGAGAGCTGCAGTGAGCAATGCTGAGCTTTATTCCTGCTACTCTGATATCAGGCAGTTGTGTTCATTTAACCCAGCATAAGACAACTGTGATGTTGTCTTGCCCCCAACTTAAGGTAAATGATTCACTTTCATGAGACTAACATCGTCAGCAGCTCTCTGGGACCAGGGGCACCTTTTCAGCCCTCCGAGAACTGCTCAAGTCTTATGGGGAAACTGCCTCACCATCCACAGAGAGAGAGAGAGAGGAAAGAAATATTCCACATATTTTTAAAACTTTGTTTCTACTTCCTTCACCTGCAAGACACATCCCTTTCCTGGTCTGCTCATGCAAGAAAAAATAAGAAGCAAAACCCAGAAACATAGCCTTTCATACATGAGGCTTTTGATTTCTCAAGACTAAGCAACATTTGGTTTTATGCTTACCATATTACACATCCCTCACTACCATTGGTACACGCAGAACTTCCAAGAAACATACATCCCTCCAAAGACTCTCTCTTCCCCTTTCAAAATGCAATTGCTTCAAAGGCACTCCTCATTACTGGCCAGTACTTTATGAATGATTTACAAACAAGCAAATAATAGTTTGACTACACACTAAGTTATATTAATTTTTCCAGAAGCACCCAATAGCAGAGAAGCACAAAAGCACAGAAAACTAGAGGAAAATCCTCATTTTTTTCCCCTCAAGGAATAAAAAGTAGCCTTGTGCTACACTTCTCAACATGGAAAACTCCTACCACATAAAGACCAAGAGTACATTTTGAAAGGACTAACTTTACCAAGTACAGGTGCTGAGGCACCTGAGAAGGTCACCACCCTGACCCCAGGTTTGTCTGGGGGATCTGATGCTGAGTAGCTCTGACCCACCAACCTGCAGGTGCCTGGCACTGAGAGAGGAACTGCATTCAGTGGGTCAGTGCTCTAATGAGCAAGACTACTAATAAATAAATTATTACTAAATAAACACAGCAATAATTAAAGCTGCCTGGATTTTTATCTAAAACACATCTCTGCATTTTTGTTCCTGAAATTTTTTTCTTCTTTCCCCTCCCCCTGCCCCTTGATTCCCTTCATTTCAGAGTCAGAACTGCCTAAGAGCAGGCAACCACGTGCCCAACATCTGGATGCTGCTCTCTGAGAGGCAGTGGTTGGCAGTGGTGCTGCTGCTTTTCACCCAGGGGGGAATCCACCATCCTGGAGGGGAACTGCAAAAAGCATCTGACGAGGCGGAAAACCACCACCAAGCTAATTAATGGCAGGCAAAAGTTGGGCCACATGCTGCAGCTGTATGTAGCCACATCGTCTCCTGGCAAGGAGTAAGTTGCTGCTTGTGGCTTGAGGAATTGCTTCCTTTAATTAGCTTTGAAGGTGAATTTTTGTTGGTGTCTCTCACTGCTCACCAGCTCTCAGGCTGGGGGAGGTGGTGAGTGGCTCATCACCACACCTGGCCTGTGCCACCCCTTCTTCTGCAACCCCACAGCAGTACTTTTTTAAGCCAAAGGGGTCTGGCTTCCTCACCTGAATCCCAGATGGGAGTTTTATTGGGAAGAGAAAAATTAACTGCAGCTTTTTAACAAAAACTCTGCTGACTGAAACACAGCTACCAGTCAGTGGATTTAGCCATTTGATTTGATATTTAAATGCAGAAATGTCTTACTGCAAAGTGATTTAACACTCCAGCTAAACACCACTGTTACATTATCTTCATTACTTTCAGAGTAAAGGAAATTTAAAGTCACCTGGCCAAAGTATCCATTCCCAGAAATTTAAGAAGGCCTTTGGACACCTCTGGGTATAAACCCTGAAGCTGCTGCTGGTGCCAGCAGCATTGTCTGCACTTCTCCCTTCTGCTTCACATCTGCCTGTGAGCAGCAAGGAGTAGAAGTGTAGGGGACAGATGGGCATGGGGGGGCTACTTCATGTCCTGGGCAGCTGCACCAGACTCTGTTCTCTGCCTTTCCTGGGAATGTGCTGAAGGAGCAGCTCTTCTGTGAGCTGGCTGGAGAGAAATGTTTCAGCATGGGAAAAAGTGCTGTTTGGGAAAGAAAAAGAGATAGTGGAACAGCACAGAAAAAGCTGAGAAAACATGAGGTTCCAAAGAATCTCATGCCTAGACACAATACAGGAAGAATAGAGGAAGAAATCAGTACTTGATTGAAGAAAAATCCAAAATAATAAATAGATAGTGCAGTGGGTGCCAAAGCAATACATTAAAGCAATGCTTTCCTCTCTGCCTTCACAGCAGCACTGGACCAATATGACTTAAGCCAGGCTTAAAACAGAACAGACCTAAGAATTAAAACAGTATGAATTTTGAAATCAAGTATAATGCAAGACAAAATGCAGCAACAAATACGTGTAAAGTGCACTAGTGTGCAGTACCAGAGAGACTTCTGTCTCCAGCACCAAGATGCCTTCTCATGTAATAGTGTCTCCGCAATGCTATCTGTCAAACTCCATAAAGCCTCCACCTTGTCTTCCTTCACATCCTTTCTGAAAACTCTGCCAAGACAACTACTACACTGCAATCTGATAATACAGAGACAACTGGCAAGCAAAGACCATCCATTTTTATGTAAATCATGTTTATGTTGCAGATATTTCAGTCTCCTGTAGTCCATCAACTCTTGCTGCACAGTTCTTGCCTAATGTTTTCTGTAATCCCACACTAGTTTATATAAGCATTTAGGAGATAAAACAGTTTCCTTTCCAGGAAGTACTGCTTAAAATGATCCTTAATGTCTTATTAAGTGCTCTAGAATCTACCAGGTCAAAATTATAAAATTTTATGAGTAACTAAAAAACACAAAGGGTATATGCCTTGAGTTTGTGGCAAAAAAATGCTTTTAGAAGAGCGGATATGCTTCTCCATTGAATAATAAAAAATATAATGTGACTTGAGTTCACTGACTTCAGTGGAAATATTGCCTGAAAAAGAGTCACAAAACTAGTGGTGACATTCTTATTTTAATTTCTGGAAAGTTACCAAGCTTTTCTTTTTCCCTTCCAAAGTGCAGTCTGGGAAGAGACTTTCCCTTCCAAAGTGCAGAGGGACAGCCTTTAATATCCTCCTGCTTCCCTACTTTGAATTATAAACCACTACTAAGTTGTATTAGATAGATTCTCAGAAAAAAAAGCTAATAATGACAGTGTCATGGTTAAGGAAACATAATAATCCCATGGTGAAGACTTTCAGAGGCTAGAAGGCTAACACTTGAGTATCTAACACTCTCCTCCCTTCACTAGTTTTTTACGTAGCAAAGAAAAGAATGCAAATACTTGCAGGCATAAAAGCATCTTTGCAATGAATATGTATTTCAGTATTTCAAACTGAACTTCTATGGCATCTTTCAGCAAGTTTTGCCATTCTAAGTGATACTCTAATTTTGAAAAATTAGTCATCACCTCATACATCTATTTGCAATACATACAGAGGACAAGAGATTCACTGAGTTAAGGAAACAGACAAAGGCCCAGCAACTTTTTTGCTCTTTTGCTCTTTCATCTCAGAAAGAAGAAAAGTAGTTTTCCTCTGAATGAGGATGTGTGTCATATAAAAGCAATAGCCTTTTGCATTTGGAGATTGCCAATATAGTTGAATTTAATGCACGGAAAGAGT
>NW_010205952.1:4513-6350 GCF_000695765.1 Mesitornis unicolor
TTTCAAAGAATTAGATCTTCAACAAAGTTTAATTTGTGTGATACAGGAAGACAAATAGTATTTGTTAATAAGAATGGTAGCTAAAAGCTACATGAGACCAGTTCTAACTATAGCAAAAAATATATAAATTTATTTTCAAAGTGAAGATTTTTGTTAACATGATAAAATGACAGATCACAATGTTTCAAGAAGTTCATCGATATTTGCTGTATTTTCACTTGGATAATGACAGTTCTGAAAGGATTTCTAACTCATCTCCCAAGCTTTAATATGAAATAGAAATTCCACTGTATGTTGTACATACATACGATCTCAGTCTTGAAGGCAGGTTATTACATAAAAAACCACCTTTGTTCAGATGTTTTACTTAAATCTAGTCCTGTGCTATTATCTCTCAGTATTCAGATGATTATCCAGTCAGTGTTGAAATTATACAACAAAACCTATGGAAATCTGACAACTATTAGCACCGACATGCTCTTTTTTTTTCTTTTTCCTTTTTGGAAATAATGTCTAAAATCCTTCTGATGAACTGTCACCCTGCACTGCAGTATGTTCTTTGAATGCATCTGTTCTGGTACTCTAGACTTGGAACGAGCTAGCACTACCCAGTGTGCTCCAAACCACAGCATAACAAGACAACCAAAATGTTAATGCAAGTTAACTTGCATAATCATACTACCTTGATGAAAACTTCAAAATGCAGCAAGTGGATGTGAAAGAATACAGTAACCTGCCTAGAATGTATGATGTCGTGCACGGCAAAGGTTAGAAGATGAGTACTTGCTAAAGATACTAGTAGCCCAAGTACAAACCCTAGAAGACAGACAAAATAATTTATACTTGTTCAGCAATGTAAATCACTGTTGAATATCTGTTAATTCTGAAAATGAAACATCCAGAAGTTGTTCTCAATGATCTGTGCTTGAATTATGTACAGAAAGAGAGCTTCCCTCTGTAACATATGGAAGGAGAAAAACAGTATTTTCAGACACTATCCCACTAACACATACTGACTAATACTAGTAATAATATGCCTATGTTTACAGTAATTCAAAATATTTTTCAGTAACAGAGAATGATTTTTGCAGCAAATGAAATGATGCTTCCTTTTTTTGATTAGACATGCTAACCAATTCAGAGTAGAAGAGTATACAGTAAAACAGCCTGAAGGAGCTGTGATATTTCAAGATGGAGACCCTTCCCTTCTGCAAGTGATGTGTACCTCACAAACGTGCTAAATTCCCTTTAATAGCCCACAGGGCACATAGGGATCCTTTCTGTGTCCCCAGCACCAAATACATGCAAGCTATTCCTCTCAATCAGAAAGAAAACTGTCTCATGGGTCATGTAAGATTTAGATCCCAAGAGTGGATGTAAATGTGTTGTAGGAATCAGGTTCCACCTACCCTGAAGAGCTAGGAGAGTGCTGTGGGGCAGACAGCAGTGTCCAGTGTATTGGGTTTTCTGTGAGGGGTTTTTGGTTGTGTCTTTGGTAACGGGGTAAGGGCTATGGAGATGGCTCTTTAAGAAGCTACCTGAAAAGCTCCCCCTTTTCCTTTGTCAGACCCACCTCTGACCAGGGCCAAGCCAATCAGTGCCCCTGCGAATTCATGTTTTAAGGGGGGGGGGGTGCAGGCCATGCCTCTCACCCTCTCTGGGACCGTCCTCAATCAGCATGGTCCCAGGTGCAGGTGGCATGGCCCCTGCCCGGCCTGGTCTGGCCTGGCCTGGCCGGCCCAACCCCAGCTTAAGCTTAAGCCCTGCTGCAGCTCCATCCCAAGAGAGCCAGGAACTCTTCAGAACCATCAGAAGAGACCTGCAGTGGAGAAAGGAG